>NW_009601094.1:37171-84018 GCF_000690535.1 Cariama cristata
GTGTCTGGCAACTAGTGCAGGAGGCAAGTCTCATTTTTAACACTGGCCACACTATTGAATGACAAGTAATTTCAGCTCTTTGTGCCTTAGCTTGCAATATGTAAGTACTGTCAGAGGACAAAATGACAGTGAAGTTACCTTTCTCAGTAAGCCTTTGTGAAGGTATAGGAGACTTGAAAATTCCTGGATAGATGGTGCTGAAGAAGAACAGTGATCCTCACTGTTGTCTGTAAGGATTATTTAAAAACTTAAACTCAATTGGATTTGAAAATTTCATCTCCACATTCCACTCTGCTGCTTAAGTGCCAGAGGAAAGATTTTATAACAGGTTGCGTGAGTACTGCTGCTCCCCAGACTGCCGCGTGATGGTTGCCCATTCTGCAAATGTTCCCCTGTATTGAACTGCTTCTCTTTGCCTTCGCATTAAGCAACATTTCTGCATTGTTGTATTTTGTTGACCATAGAGTATAGAATTGCACAGTCCCTCCCATCCGCTGGAAGGGAAAGCAAGAGTGGGAAAGGAGGCAAGCAAAGGACTGCAGTGCAAACAGCTAGTTGACATTGTTAAATCAGACTTTGCACTACTTGACAGCTCTCCATACGAATATATAGGGCACTGCGCTCGAACAAGAACTGATAAAATTTTGTAGAGCTTGGTTCCAGTGTAGCAATTGCATATTAGTAACAAGCAGACTGTATGAGAAGACTCAAATGTCGCAGATTTCTGCAAGACATGGAGGAGTTGGGTTTTGTGACTCGGAGAAAACAGGCCTATGAATTCCCTTGTTTCAATCTGAAGCCATATGTTAATTTTCACATATTCTGTGAGTAGGGCAGAAATGCCTTCTTCATAGGGTATGCTAATTTCCTTCCTAGGGATCTTTGTGCATCACTTCTGTGAATATAGGGCTCATCTGTCAGAATTTTTCAGACAGGAAAAAAAAATATAGCTTATGCTTTTGAGAGGCAGTGGACACAAACTGAAATACTTTTTTTCTTATGTTTAAGTAGAATTTCCTGTATTTTTACTGTAAGTGTCATTGAACAGTGGAACTGCTTGCCCAGAGATCTTGCTTATAAAGTCTCTATCCATACTGAAAATATGACTGAACAAGCCCCTGAGCAACCTCCCCTGTTTGATCTTGCTTTAAAGCATAGAGGTTGGACTAGAACTCCAGGGGTCCTTTCCAACCACAATGTTGCTATGATTTTGTGATTATCCAAAAGGCCCCAAACCTGTAAAAATAGAGATTTTTCTCTTGGAAAGGGACAGAATTATCGAGATTTAAGACAGCTAACTGCAAATTTTGGATCTTCTATATCTGTCTTTCTGAAAAGTATTCTGGCTAAGTCCTAGATTAAAATTTGGGGTTTCAAATAGAACAACACCCTCATTACGTTGCTTTTACTCTACAGTCTCATCATGAAACCTAGTCATTGCCACTCCTGATCTTGATTTCCTAAGTTTTCTTTAAGTTTCTAGACAAAAGAAACAGGCACTGCCCACACAGGACTGCGGTGAACTTCAGTTATCCCTGTATCAGCCGCGCATTTCTCAAGGAGGCTCTCAGGACTGCTGAGTAATTGTTAATCTATGGGAACGGTCCATATGGGAGCGGAATGTCTTCTCTGCGGTCCAGCCAGTCAAGAGAGCCCATAATCAGCATTGCCCTTCCTTCCATGAAACCACATGTACATAGTAAGAAAGTGAGGGAGGAAGAAAGTCTCTGGTAAATCCAAACCCATGCTGCTGCTCACCAGCAACTGCATTTTCATAAAGCTTGTGCATCCATTATAGGATACTTCAGCATCTTGCAGAACGCAAAGCAATATATAAATACTTTATTTCATTAAAAATCCTTTATGTTCTCATGAAGCAGTCATTTTGAAGTAGTAAAGTATCAGATTTAGAAAGTTTTGAGACATTTATACAGTAATTATAATAATGACATACAGTCTTCATGGTCAGTTGGAAAGAAGAGAATTTTACTGTTTAAAAAAAAAAAGGTACTCCTACATGGCATTGTGAAATGATAAATAAGTAGGTGAGAGCTTGCTCAAGGAGCTTAACTTCTGGTTGGGCTTGATGTCAATGCAATAGTCTCTGCAACAGGAAACATGTTTTTCCCATAATGAACATTTTTCCAGTAGGAAGAAAATAAGACAAGTCTCAATCTTAGGAACACATGTAGACTTTTATGGCCAGAATGCTTTATTTTTTCCCCCTTTCCTTTCTTTTCCCTAAGTACCTAATGTAAGTAGCATTATTCTGATAGGTAGTAAAGTACAAATGGGATGAATGGAAGAACTCTAAATGAGCACTGGTAGTTCACCCCTAGAGAAATGAACAGCTGGTTTACTTTGGCCAGTTTCTGAAACCCACAAAGAGTTAAATTGCATTAATTAACTTTATGAGAAACTAAGACATTTGTCTTCACTATGACTGCAGTGTCTTCTCTTGAAGAACTTACTATTTTAACCCTATCTATGCCTTTTGAGATACCTGTGGATCTCAATCAGACACAATACCCTAAAAACGATGTAAGGATGCCTAATTGCATGGGAATTGTGAAGAAAAATAGGTCGTTCTGCTATTTCCTACTACAACTTTAATTCTGATTTATTTATATGTTTACCTAATAATGCAAATCAGAAAAGATACAAAGAATCGCTGGGGTTAAACTGGAAATGCTCTAATTACTGCCTGGAGCGGGAAGGAGAGTAGACTAGTGTGAGTGTGTGTGAGAGCTGTCTGGCATTTGGCTGCGTCCCCACGCAGAGAGGGTACCAGGCTCTGGCCGTGTTTCCTGCCTAGGGTTGGGTCACCTCACATGCTTTCTCACTCTTCCACTTTCCCTTTGTCTTGAAATTGCTTTTGGTTGACATCTGGAACTTTTTTTTTCTAATCAACATCATTTCCTTAGCTAAAGCAGAACATTTTCGTGATTGGGGAATTCCTACGGTTGAGATCAGCCAGAAAAAAGTCAGAGAGGTTTTGGCTTCACTTCCCTTCTCTCTTTTTTCGAACATGTGAAGAAGTGTGTCTGAAATTTGTGTAATGCCTAGTGTTACTCCACTAAAAAAAAATTAAAATTCCTTGAAAGGAATACAGCAAGTTCAAGGTTTTACTAGGAACCTTTGTTTATCTTTGGGACTCTAAAAGCTATTACACCGCACAGTCTTAGGGACACACTATTATAGTTTAGTGTCTGTAGCAATTCAGATCTGAAAACATGAAGCATGTTGTGAACTCCACTTGTGAGTGTCAACTCCTGTAGGAGAGTGTATGAGAGGTGTGCAGGGATCATCCACCACCGACGGGGAAGGCAAACCCTTTTTAACTTCAAACACAAATGTTTGAAATAAGCGAAGAGTCTGTAGGCTTTGAAATTTCCATGGGCATGTAGGAAAATGGAATATGTTTGTTACATTTGGAATTGAATACTGAGCTGGAAACCCGAACTTTTCATGCTGTCACTTCTTTAATAACGTCAGGCAGTAATGAATTTTTTGCTCTTTGTTGCACCCAGAAGGAAGCCTTTCCTAACCGAAGTTCCTGTGAGTATGACATACTGCAGCAAGAAAGAGCGGCCTCTGTTTAATAATACCCTGTCTTGTTCAGTCTAAACACACTTTCGGTGCCTTCTCTGCTAGATAGAAGTCAGCGTTCGATTAGTCGGGGTTACTCAGTTGTTATTTTCAGAGTGCAACATACTGTACTGATTCTTGATAACAACCTTTTTCATGCTACCTTTTGGTGCCATTCTCAAGCGTGTATTATTTCCACACGGAGAATTTTTGCTGCCTCAGACTCAACTTTGTTGCAATTTTGCCCTCCTTGTGGTTGGCATATAATGTGCTTGGAATGTAGATGGCACAGAATGCTGAATATTTCTGAAAATTATGTTTGGGGATTCTCAACCATCATATATTCCTGGAAAGAGAGAATGGTCTGAGGTATATAATTGAGTTTCACTGATAAGGAAGGGATAGCCATAATGGAAATGTCTCCATTAGAGAAGAGACATAGGCAACTGCTCATTTTCCTCAAAACTGTATTTTAAAAAATGTCTCTCTTAGCTCAACCAATTTTCCCTCTGTTTCTTGAGCTAGTAATTGTAGCTGTGCTGTTTAAAGTTCTGTAGTTATGAGATGCTGGGAGGTTTACATGTTACTTGGCTTATTCTGGGAGCAGATGATGGTAGTCTCTGCAGTTGCTTAATAAAAATCAATTAAAATAGATATACAGTGATAGCCCATGCCACAGTACCTTTTCTTCAGCTTTGAGATAGCAGTTGTGTAGAATTATTGATATATAGACCAATTTTATATGGCATCTGTTTTCTTATTTGAGCTTTTTTGAAGTCATTACATGGTTTTTAACTAACCCTATTGCTGGTACCTTGAAAAATCTATTGTTCTCACTTTCTCCTTCACCTACGTGCACAGACACTTTTAAAATGTGGTGTTTGCAATTTTAGCAACCTACAAAAAGCAAGGTATATACAGTCAACTTGGAAACAGAGTTAAATACCAGTAGGGAACTGCCCCATTTAGTATTCAGCTCCAAACAAAGTAATACTCAGCCTTGAAGTTGCACTTGTTATCATCAGTGTGCTATTGATACAGTAAGCTATTTGAGTCTATATAAAGGAATATTGTGTAGCTTTTATAAACAGAAAAGCAGCACAGGAGATGCAACATGGTATGTCGGAGGCCGCAGAGGGAGTCGGTAGCAGAGCTGGTGCTGGAGTTGAGAGATTATTTCAAATGTTAGGAACTTTAGCATAGATTTGCCAAATCATACAAGGAGCTGGGAGTGTCAGTCAGGCATTCCATTTTGGTGCATTTTGTATAAAACCTCTCATGTCTTTGGGCTGTCTGTGGATAACACTAACCGTAGTACCAATGGGAGTACTAGTACACTTGTTACTCTTGGAGTGACCCTATTCTGTTTGACAGAGTCTTGGTACTGTTAGTACTTTGACACTCTCTCTAAATCTTACAAGTAACTTAATAAATACCTGCACACTTCCAAAAGGAATTCAAATTCCTCTTGCTTCAATGATCTATTTCCTAAGAGTGAAATGATCTTAACACTTCTTTCCAAATGCTTTTCAGACTCCATTCCTCCTTGGCTTTCCTTTGTTGTGAAAAGCTGGTTTTGGTTTCTTGGCCTGATTTTTCACTCACATAGTTAATATTCCTCTGGCTTCTGATAAGCTGCCAAATGTTTAAAATCTGCTTTGGTATTCCCTTGTAAAAGAAGTTGGATTTACCAGAGTTCATCACTGTAAGCTATTTCTCAATTTCCAGTGTTTATTTTGCTATAAGATCTTTCTAGCAAACGAATGAACAAACAACCCCCCCATTTTACTTGGTTACTCGTTGTCAGGAATAAGTACTGTCATTGCACTTGTAATGAATTCCATCCTTTCCTCTAGCACAAACACTGCTCTCCTCGTTTGTAATGATTTCATCCAGACTCAGCGGGACTCCTGTCTCTGAGCTGTTGCAGCTATTGGCTGGGTTTGTAGCTCTTCAGATGTTGTTAGGCTACATGTCTTATGTAGATCATTCTGGAAATACTTCAGATGAGCTTGCTTCGTGTCTCAGTCAGCAAAATCTTCTCCTAACTTCAGACTAACATTCAGAATTTCTTCACTGGAAGGGGTGGTTTCTACTTATACTGTGCTCTCGCTGTACTCATACATTGCAGACAGACATAGTTTACCCACTGCACATCAATTAGTACTTTGCCTTTTGCTGTAGTAAATGTGGCTCTGAAACTCACATTTATAGATCTGTATCTACAGGACACATTTATCATCATCTGGTCTCACTTTCTGCAAAGCACAGGCTAGAGATTTATACCTAAGTACAGAATCAATTAAGAAGATATTTGATGAATAGGAATCTGGGCAAGAGGGGTAGATCCTTTAATCAGATTTCATTAAAAAGCTGGTCATTTGTCACTTGTCATTTTGCAATAGTACTGATTTGTGGATGGAAAATTTGTGATGTTGCGATGATAGGTATTTTTTTTGGGGGGTGTTCTTTGTGAATGATAAGACTTTCCTGAAGGGTATTTGTCACTATGCTAGGTGAATATAGGGTATTGCGAGAGTGTTGATGCCCGTGATACTTTCTGCATGTTTGTTATATAGCCTGAAGGATTTGACTACCAAATCAGGAACTGGTCATTCTTATCCTATACCTGAATATTCCTATGATCATCCCATTTCATTTTATAGTTCTTTGTGAAAAGCTTTCATGCTGTGTTCAGATGCGTGGTCTTGCACTTCCAGAAAAAGATCCTGTTGCTGTTGGTTATTTTTTTTTTTTGCATCATATATGGATTTGTGCAAATGGGAATTTGCTCGGCCTCTGTGTCTGCCAATGTATCTTGCCTCCTGTGGAGGTGACCATCTCTAACAACCAGCAGCATACATGCATGTGTAATTTGCCTGGACAGCAACTTGGCAATGCAATGATACAGTCCTTCTGTATACCTACACAATCTTTTCTAGCTGGCATCATGAAGTTACAATCATACTTGCAAAACACCTTTTTCACAATGATATGCTTCACTAGTTCCTACTGAGCAGCTGTTTATTCTGTAGGCAAATTCATTAGAATAATTGAACCATTTGGGAAATATTCAGAGTTTTGTGAAACCTCCGGGGTACTTTTTTTTTTTGAAGTGGCAGGCATTTGCAAACATTTTTAGTGTATTATTTTTAACTTCAGTTTAATTTGAATTATTTAATTTGTGAAAGAGGGTTTTTTTAGAAATCCAAATCTAGTTCTAATAGAAGCCTGTGCTATGCTATCAGTAAGACGTCTAGTTGGAATGCCACTGCCGGTTGTCTCCTAGGAAAGTCCTATATTCTGTGAAGCAAGCGTAAAGCAGGGAGCCTCCCAGGATGCCTTTAGTCACTGCAAATTGCACTTTGCAACCTCATACTTTGCATTTCTTTCTAAACCCTCTTTTCAGAGACTTTCTAAATCTATAGCCCATTAATTTACGTTTATTCTCTGCAGTAGTGTTTTCCGTTTGAAAATATTGCATATTTCCACATCTTTGCTGTGATATTTTTGTAATACAACATGTTCGACTTTTACCATCACACCACGTTGGTGCTGCTGTGCTAATGCACATGGAAATTGAAATTGTATACACAGAAATGGAGAACAGGCTCTGAAATGAAGGTCTGTGAACTAGGTTTGGCATACAGTTACGAGCTGGATGAGAAGCAGGTTAGAAATAGTGTTTCAGTAGGAACTAGTCCTGCTCGTATGCAGTTATCCATGTGAATAAAGACTATTTAAATGAGTTTGCATTTGTGAGTTTGGGCTTTGTGATAGCACAGGTTCGCCTGAATGGATAAGCTGGAAAAGCAAGAAGTTCCCCTCCACTAGTTCAGGAGCATATCTGTAGTAGAACTGCCCTGTTGGTTACTCAGAGGTCTTTGCCCACTTACTGTCTGTGGCAATAAGCTGCCTGCCTTTGCCAAAGCAATTGTGGTCATGAGTCTAATTAGTTTTCATTTTCTCTCTTCTTGGAATTATTCTCTGTAGGATGATTTAAGGAAATGCATAGTTGACCAGTCAAGTGCGTAATTCATTTTTATTTGGAGAATCTCAAAGTTAGAATAAACCAAATAAAATTAGATGTCCTTCATGGCTCCACAGGCATTGCTGCCTTCTCTAACAGCAGAGGTCTGACATGCAAGTTACCGTGGGATAGACTATAAGAAAATTTGTGGGCACTTATGATGGGTAGTAAACAAATAAGCTTGTGTCTGATTTATTTTCAGTAATTTAGGTTATTGATCCTAAGAACTGAAAAGCAAACTGCCTGCACCAGAACTGATGTAATTGGTTTCGTTACAGCCTAGGACCCTGAGTGAGATCAGGACCCATTCTCTTAGACACTTGAAAATTGCACAATAAGAAACAGTTTTCTTGTATTTCTCCATGGACATAACATAAAGAACAAGCTAGATACTGTACATCATGAAATGAGGTTTTGGTGAAGTAATACTCCCTTGAAATAATGAGTAAACACTTGCAGAAAAAAAATAGGAGTAATGCAGCTTTCTAGGCACCCAGTAGGTATCCTGGCTCCTTCAGGATCTATTGGAAGACTTTTCCTTGCTCTCTTAGAATGAAGGCATTACCCTCCTTAAACTGTCATAGATGTAAAATTTCTGTTTGTGTGTGGATGTATAAACCGTGCACAGTATGTCTGACTCTTGTCATTACTTATTTGCACACAACAGAATCCAACTTCTTGAAGTATTTTCTAAGCACTTATAAAAACTGAGAAAGTCTCTACTCTGCCCTCAGCATTGCCCTTGTGCTGGACATGTTCAGATACAGAGAAAGTGGGAAGCTTACTTGCTCAATGCCTCTCTGATATCTTTAACCTTTCATTCTCAGGAAGACAGACAGTCTCTATCATGTTTAAAATATCCCCATGTTATCCCTGTATGTAACTATGATAATATGTCCTCTGGCTTTCATTAGCAACATATTCACTTACCAACTATTGTTTCTAACGCTTTGAAATGTCCTAGGTTGATGCTTATTATTAAGACCTGCAAATATTGTTCAGTTCAATGCTATTCTTTATTGCAAAAGAAAAGCAAGCAGTTTCATTTGGGAGTTCAGATTTCATGCACATTCAAAAGTCTGGTTTTTTAAGGTTTGTGTGTGAATAAGGGGTTTTTGTCTTTCATGGCATGTCTCCTTTTCTTTCCTCTTTATTTAGAATATTAACTTTATTGGAAAGTTAAAGTTTACTAAAGTGCCTTTTTGAACTGTCTTGAGACCCAGTCATCAGCAAACAGTTATGGTTCTGGTTTAAAATGTCTTTTGCTTCTGGGCTGAGGGAAGAAAAAATTATTAGTGGTATTCTCAGAATTCATACTGCCAAAGCCAGCTGCTAGTGAATTTTTAACATTCCTTGTTTGGTTCTGAAATGTATAGTCATCTAGTGTCTAAGATTCTTTTGACGTATTAGTTTGTCAAGTAGCATTTTGGAAAGGCTTAGAGGAAAAAGAAAGTTGTGTGTAGGTAGAAAAAAAATAATTGTCTTCTGCTTGTAGCAACATTTTTAGGAACAGCCACCTAGCATTTCTTCTGTTGTTGCTTTTCAGTGCTCTTTGTGTGAGTCTCACATAGCAACAGGGGGATAAAAACATTTTTAATAAGCAAATACAAATGTAAAATAATAAACTCCAGTTTTATCACCTGCTGCCAAATTAGAATATTTATTTCATTCAAATTTGAATACTGATGAAATGTCAAATCAATATTAGCCATTTTAATTCTGAAAATATGTAGTTAATATTCTGTTTGACTCTTGTACATATGGAAGTCCTGTGGCCCTAGAAGCTAAAAAATTAATATCTTATGGGACAGTATCATCCTGTGTTTCCAGCATAATGCAAACCCAAGAAATACAGAAAATAAAACTGAGGATGACAGACATTCAGGAAAATGAGAGAAACGTCAACATCTCAGGATTTTCACTGCTGATTAAACCTGTAAGGCTTTTGAAGTTCATATGGAGCTGTAATTGTACTACATACTTAAGAAGCAGTTTTTACCACTAACAAATGTTTTTTTCATCAAGCACTTGATCCATGAGATATGTCCATTTTGCCATCTAATGAGGAATAAGTGCTTATTAAGGAAGCTGCAAGATCCACCAAAGTACAAAAAAGTTAACTGGTGCGTAGGGTGTTGTGTTGATTCTTTTACATAACTGTCAAATTGAATCCGTGACCTTTTTTATTACGAATAATCTAAATTGCTAACGGGAAAAATAGAATCCATGCTACAGTTTCCTCCTTTATTTATGATTTAAGAAGAGTTTTATCAAATAGCCATGCCTCAAAATAAAAAACATCTGGTGAGCAGAAGCGCTCTGTCAGCAGACAGCAACAATTATACTGAGGCCAAACAACATCTTAATTAGTTAGAAGACAGGCCAACTGACAACGAGGGGAGCTGTTCAAAGCTAAATAAATCGGTGGCTAAATTAATCCTTTTATTTAACGCATGTCCCCCTCCCTTTTTTTCTTTAATTTAAATTTCAGCCCAGAAGAAGCTTCACCAGAAGTGAAATCAAGGCTAAGCTTTGACTAACAGGGTGGACTCCAACAGGAAATGTTGATCTGTATTAACATTTTTGCTTTTAATTTATCCTGCCATAACAGATGCAGTGAGCCCCAGCTATTTAAATGAATTTTGGTGAGGGACACTGATGGGCTGATGAACAAGAGAGTATTTAAGCAAAAGGCTACTTTCTTAGCCTGACAATCTTTCCATTTTCCGTTTCCTTTACTGTCAATACCTAATACTTGTGGAAGAACTTTCAAGCTTGTTTAGCTCTTTCTCACTACTATCTACCGCAGCTATGTATACATACAGTCTAACTGCTGTTATCACAATACCCTTATGTCTGAGATAGCTTTTTTCCTTTGTTAGGTCCCTGTCAGGTCTCACCAAGTGGCTTCCACAAAGTCACACAGGATCACTGTGGTAGAAACCTGTTTTCTGAACCACAAGCTAGCATGCAAACCAATGGACACTCCCTTCTCTTCAGTGGTATCATCCTATTCTGTTATCATATATATATATAAAATATCATATATGTGTCAAAGATGAAAAGACCCAGAGGGGCTTGACACATTCATACCGATTGCCAAATTTCATTTGCAACAAAACTAATGGGATTATTGTAATAAATTGCACACACAACAAATAGTGGTGTGCCAGGCACTATGTCCATCAAGTTGCTGATGCAGAGTCACAGATTTTATAGTTTGTATTGATTCCATCTTTGGTTTTGCTTCATCCAGCAAGGGAGTCTTGAAAGCTGTGGGAGTTTCTCCTCCTCTGGGACTTGTAACACGTTCTGTATTTTCTATTAGTAATCAGGACCTATGTCAGCCAGATAGTGAGTACACTATTTTGTTCATGTTGCTGAGGCCCATATTCTTATAATAATTCAGATACCTAACTCATAGATATTTCAATTTGTATTAAGATTTTAAAAGCATTAAAATTTTGGATCTACATTCTCTTTATAACAAATACAGATGAAAACAACCTGTTGTTAGATGGTTGTTATGAATATAATAAAAGAAATCATTTAACGTTTGAGAAGATCAAATTAGTATCTAATTTTTGAATAAAAATCAACATTTTCTCTCATCTTCTGTCATCTTACATACTTGTACAGCACCAAATCATATAGGCTTTGATTTTTTTTTTTTGTTTTTTTTTTTTTGTTTCGGCAGCATTGCAACTGTAGAGACAGTGATCTAAAGCCTAAATTCCATGAGCATCCTGGAGTGCAGCATCTTTCTTCCAATCCAGAAGATGAAAGCAATGCCATTTATCTTACCCAGTGTGTTTCCATGGCCTGCCCCCCTCCCTTTTTTTAATTATGCAGGAAGGACAGGAACATAGCTTTTATTTTACATATCAAAATATACAGGAAAAAATGAATGGGATGTAGATATTGAGCGCACTGTTGCTAACATGAACTGGAGGATATAAGGGAACTGCATTCTGTTTCTGATGTTGCTAATGATTTCCTGCCGTTACTAGTGCTCTTACTGAACACTTAACCTCTAGCCACCAGAAATAGTCCTGATTTTCCCTTAATTCTGGAGGAAATGAGAAGTGGCCCTGAAAAAATGAAGCCTGATTTGCTCAGATCCAGACTCTCCCAACTCAAACTGAAAGCCAAGGAACTGGGCACCTTATCTTAGTGTCCTGATCCTGTTTTGCCTCATGAATAGTGAGGGCAAGGAGCAAAGCCAAAATGTGGACTGAATTCAGAAGTACTTGATTTCTTCAGAATCACATATGGCCTAGTTCCTACAAGGACATCGCTTTTCTATCCATGTTCTGTTCCTGTTTCATTCAATGCTTTTGTAAGACAGTGGACATATGGTCATTGGGAGAAGAGAGAAGCTGAGACTAAATACAGAGAACTCCTAGTACACCTTCCATTTAGCTGTGTGCTTTCTTCTGTGCATTGCTCAAGCATTTGTAGAATCAAGCCTTAAGTAAAACATGCCCTCCTTGACATGTATGTCGTAGTTCATTCTCTATTAATGCACCCACCATCCCATAGTACAAGGCAGCCCAATTATCTCATGAAGAACAGTGAAGGTGAGTTGACCACTGGCGTGTCGCCTAGATACTGAATTCCATTTCTGAGCCATTAATGTTATGGATGGGACAATGTTACATGGATGCAAAGCAAATGCATTTCAGTTGTTTGAAGATGTGTGTCCAATGCGGGAGGAGCAGGGAGAGAGATCAGAAGTTTGGTGAGGAGACTATGGAAAGCATGGGAGCCATCAGGTGATGTTTGGCCATGGAATGAGTTTGGTTTTTACTTTGCCAAGCAGAAAAGAAGTGCCATTTGAGGCTTTCTCTTTCTGAATGAATAAAAAAAGATTTCTCTCCTTTGATGTTTCTTTGGGGATTTCAGCTGAGGAAATGGTAGTGGGAGGAAGTTTGAATGTAAGCCTGGATACACAGGCAAGCGTGAGCCATCAGCCAAGTGCTGAATCCTAAACTATTTACTATAACGAAGGTCTTACCCAGTAGGAAAGTCTGTCGTGCTCAAAGAGCAGGTGAAATACTAGAGAAAGTAACAACCTATATTTCAGCATTCAACTCAGGACAAATGTGTATCTCTATGGGTAAGAGGTAAGCTTAAGGACTTCATCCAAACTGTATTTCAAATTTTGAATTTTTCTGGCTTCAGCTTAAAGCCATTGCTTCTTCCTAGGCTCAACAGTCATCTAATGCCTAATCTTTTCATCTTGCATGCTGTATTTATGTCACCTGTTAATCTTATTTTTAGTATATTAAATAGCTTTCTTGGTCTAATAATTGTCTTAGTAGAAGCTATTTTCTCCACACCTCAAATAATTTGATCCTGTGTTAGTTCTTTGTCTTGTATCTAGTAGTAACTAGATATGCTAGTATTACTAGTGCTCCATGCAAAGTTAAAATCATCCTTCTATTGCCTATTGCTGTATTTATACATGCAATAATCCCATTAGATGTATATGCTAATGTTTAGTTAGAGTAAAAAAAGAAAGACTGAAAAGGGAAGTACAACAACTATTTTCCATTTAATCTGTATCAATCAATCTGTATTAATCTGTATAGGAAATAATATTTTAAATTTTATTTAAGACTTTTTGCAGAAAATATTCATCACTTATAAGCGCCTTTAATATTAAACTTAGTAAGTCCCTGTTGTGTTCACTTATCCATGCATTCAGTTGTACAGAACGCTTAAATGGCTTCCCTGAAGGCGTTTGTGGGACAGACCTAGAAATGGCTGGAGTCTGGATCATCCAGAGGCTCTGTAATTGTCTTCAGGCTCTGTAAAGCAAAAATGAATCAGAAGTGATATGTAGAAACCAAATCTGCTTTCTAATTCTGCTGATTCCAGCATATATGGGATGTAATACAGTGACAGAAAGTGTGTAGTCATGAGTTTGTTATGATAGTATTGCATGCTAAAGGAAGCCTAGTTCTCTAATAACAATGTAAAGCATCCCTCCCTGTAATACATACGTGTATCTGCTTGTGTTCCAAGTGTCACTGGGTGGGGCCATAAGGAAAACCAAGAGCAGCTGTGGTGGTGAAACAGGGTGAATAAAAGTCTGAATTATTGTTAACATATGTACCCCTGTGATAAATCCCCAGTCTGATCGCTTGCATGAACACAGCATATTGCTGAATAAACCCCCTCTGGATACATTTGTATTCCAAAACATGTCATAAGGAAAGATTAACAGTTTTGGAAAGGGATCTTTTCCTTGGGATGAAGATTTCATTTCCTTGCCTGGTACTCTTGGAAACCTTTCAAAAAGCTGAAAGTAAAATAAAAAAATCATAAGATAGTGTGTTAAAACCGGACCAATGTCTTGTTTAACTAGCATAGCAATCACACCCAAAGGAACAAACTGCAAGCAAGGCATAAAGTTGTGGTCTTGGGAAGGCCAATTTTTCTCTGTGGATTAGGCTAAAATAATTTAGGAGTTACTGCACTTTGGGAAGTTTGCAGTTTTGAAAAAAAGAAAGCTTAGGTCTTCTAAGAAAATTTTTTCCTCTGCTATAAGGAAACGGTCTAAACCAATTTTCTCAAAATAAAGATATTTGTTTCTGTTATACTGGATTGAAAGAATTTCACTTTCACATCTACCTTCTGCCCTTTTATTGCAATCCCTAGAGAAATGTTTAGGTCTTTCTGGGTTTACCTCTCAGTAATATCCCACTGCCCAAATCCTACCCCGACACTCATACCTTGCAAGTCATGAAGACAAATCTGTGTCTAGTGACAACAGCCTGAATAATTTCAGAGATGAGAACAACTTACATCAGTGGGACTGCAGGGTTTTTTTACACCAACTGAAAATCATGTTTAATCACTTTGTCAGAAGGGTATTTGAGACCGCAGTATGGTCTCTTTATTGAACCATATTGCTCTCCAATTTTTCCTCACTTACAAATCAGGTAACCACCTTTTCAAGTACCTCATTCTCACTGATGCTTAAGAAGAGCAAAGATACATTACTGTTGTAGACTAGTTCTATAGAATGACCTGTAGCCAAAGGAATAAAATGCAAAGTTAATTACTGTCTTCCAGTCAAGCTGGTTTTCAAGGGCTCTTCTAACGCTCCTATCAACCATAGTATAACCACAAACAATGCCGGAGAGATGTTTTCTTGTGAGTGGGCTTTCTACAGAATGCTGCATTTCAGATGCGTGACATGGTATATAAAAAAAAGAGTGTGCTATGCTTAATTGCCATTAGAGCTGAGGTATTGCATTAACCCTGATCCAGAACACAGTGAAGCTCAGCAGATTTTAGTGCAGCCTTTTGAATGATAAAGGCTGAAGAATGCACTAAATGGAGTAGCAGAGAGGATTTGGGCAGGCATGCTTGAACGCTAGCACTATTTGTGTACATAGCTCGTCCCATTTTCCAGTAATGATGCAGCTGCACTTTTGCTAGCAGCAGCATAGTCGGGCTAGCTACCTAGTAATTAATAGATATATGAATTTTAAGACCAGAAAAGACTGTTGTCATCATCTAATATGATTTGTCGTGTAATTTCTCTCTATTCATTCCTGCCTCAGATTCCATAGTGGTGCTGGAAGTGGAATGGGGTATTGCATTAAAAGCTCATCTTTTCCTGTTTCTCATTGTTTCCAAATATGTAAGCCTATACTTGAATACAATGAAAAATGGTTTTTTCTGTGTAAACCTTACAGAGCAACTCTTTCTTTTTGTTATAGGTAGTAAGTACTGTTCATTGTTCTCCTTATTTCCTTTTGTTTCCGTTATAAATTCTCTACACTTTCTAACTCTAATTTATAGTTAGTTGTTGCTATCAGTTTCTCTTAAATCATCTATGCTTTTTGTTGAATTAGTTGTGTGATTACTTTTGCATCCCTAGTGTTTTATAAATGGTTTTATCTGTTTTTAACTAACTTAATATTCTTTACTGTTAGTGAAAGTGCTTTTTTTCACAATAAGTAAATGCTGTTACATAGTTTGCAAATATTATTCACATTTTTCTTTTATTTCCTCTGTAATTGTTCTAGTCATAGTGAAATTGTCCACTTTAAAGCAGCAAGTACGTGTATTATTTTTATTTTCTTTATTTTCTCAAAACAAATACAATCAAATAATATTCCAACACCACTAATTTTTTATTATTAAATAAAATTATTTTCACTTCTGAAAAATTCCGCTATGCCAGATACAATAGTTTTTGAGGGAGAAAATGATTGGGTATCATTTGTAAACAGGAATAATTTTTTGTTTGTGTTTTCTGGCAGCACGAAACCTTCAGCAGACAGTACAAAGATTGAAATCACTCACTGTGATACATTTTTCCTGCCCATTCCAAACAAATGTTTAAGAAGTGGACATTTATTTCTCTGGTATGAGGAACTGCAAGTTTTCTAGTGTGGGGAAATATGATATATGGAGTAACAATTCAAATACATGATGATGAGAAGGCAATGCTAGAAATCAGTGATGGGATCCTCTATAACAGCTCTTCCCTTGGGTCATAAATGGGATTGAGCTCTTGAGCTTCAGAGCTGAAAGCCTAAATCCTTACTTCATGAATTAAAGAACTCTTGCCTCCACTATCAGTAGCAAAATCTTCTCCCCCATCAGCGAAGTAACAGTAAGGTAACTACAGGAGGCAGGTTGTACTAGAGCAGGTAGCATTTACACAAACGAGATGCTTTTGGGGGAGTGTTATTCAAGAGTAGAAAATAGGAATCTATTCAAAACATAAGGATTAAATCAAAACTGAAGTATGAAATTGAGAAACGAAAGAGGGGAAAGATAAAGGAACACACAATGTGTATTATTTGTCATGTAACTACTCAGAGCAGGCACGTTTGCATAAGCAGACTTACTCTTAGTTAAGTCCAAAGTGGGCAACAGAGGAAGCGGGGGGGGGGGGGGGGGGGAGCAGACAAGGACTTTTGGATGAGTGTAGGAGCTGGCAATTGTTGTGGTAAAAGACAGGAAGACAACATGGAAACGTAGTTCAGCATTGGCATCACGCTGTTTAAGCCTTGAAATGTGACCTACTAGCTATCGGCAGGATAATATTCTAAACAGAGAAAGCATATCAATGGCTTCTGAATTTTGTCCAATATCTTTGAAAGTATCAGACAAGGAAAGAGTCATATCACGTGTTTGAAATGTGCATTATGTGTTTGTCACCTCGCTGTCAAACACAGGCTACTTATAAAGGTGCCATCAGCATTCAACTGGAGAATTTCTGTTCTTTTTGTTTATCACTGCTCAGAATGATCTCGGTCAAGGACTGTTTGTATATGGCTGTAGACACAGTATGTCTTCTGTTTTCTGTATATCACAGCTGAATACTCTACTGGTGGATAATTGGTTCGTTTCCATAACGTACTGTACGATCTTATGAAAGAGAACTGTATATGGTCACTCTCCTACAAAGTGCTACTGAGATCTCTCTGGAGACTTTACGTCTACTTTGTTGCCATTATTCTTCTTAGTCTGAAATAAGATATTTTGAATTGAAAAATTTATTTGTTGTTTTTTGCTATAAAGGGAAGCAAGTGGTCCAGTTATAAGGGAGGAAATAGTCTCACAGTTTCTTTGGATGGCTGTGGTATTTGCATGTGGTACAGCAGAAATCCCAGCACACAGAATCGATTGGGTGGCAGAGACCTCTGGGATCATGGAGTCCAGCCTTTGCCCTAACACTCCCATGTCAACCAGACCATGGCACTAAGTGCCACCTCCAGGCTTTCCTTAAACCCCTCCAGGGATGGGGACTCCGCCACCTCCCTGGGCAGCCCATTCCAACACCTAATGACCCTTTCTGGAAAGAAATGCCTCCTCGTTTCTAGCCTGAACTTCCCCTGGCACAGTTTGAGACTATAATGCTCCTGTTCATGCCCCTAAATCTCCTTCCCCTTCTTTACACACTTAATTTGCACCTGCAGCCTCCAAGGCACCTTCCTGCAAGCTGCAGGGACTGACCTCAGGCAGGCAGGTCCCGAAGGACCTCAGTAAAATCACAGCTCTGTTCTGCTTTACTGCCTACCCTTTCATGAAGACATTATATCTATAGGCATGATAGGCAAAAAGGCATCCCGAAGAAGGACACCAAGGCATTTCAAGCTAAAGAGATGGCTACTAGTTAAAGTCATGTTGTTGCCCTGAATGGGAAACTTCTGTTCAGTTTTCTCCTTGATAATTTGAAATGAGGCTGAGCTGGTGGAGCCAGGTGAATGTAATAAATAAAGGAAGAAGGAACACACTGAAGACAGAACGTAAGCAGGAAATAGGAGAAGAGGAGAATAGCAAGAGGGACTGCAAGAATAAGAATGAGGTGAAGAAATAGCAGTAGGGGAGGGTAACACATGGCTAATCTATAGGCTAATCAAGCATGCGTTACGTGCTGCTACATGAGCACTGAACCGTCCCTATGCTTGGAAATAGCTCACTGTGTTCAAAAGAGCTCATAGGCTGGCCAATCCTTGATAAAACAGTGTGCGTAGTGGTTTTGCACCATTCTGAAGAGCAGTCTGTATATTCTCCTGAAATAAAAAAGAAACAGGCTTTTTATTGACCATAGTTCGGTGTGAACAGCAGCTCTTCTACGCTTAGTTCTCTCAAAATAATTTATGCTACAGGCTGCAGTGAAGTGTAAATGTGTGCTTGTAAATAAGTGCATTTAGGTATTGGAAGATATCTAGCCACATTACCACAAAGCTCCACATGGGTTAATTTTCCTGGCTTATCAATGCTGTGCTTGTACACTGAACTCCGAGCATGCTGGTTTGCAGCACTGACACACCCTTAGGATTGAAATTCATCCATTTTCTGGGTTCAGTGTATATCCTAATCAGCATCACTAATGTCCTGAAATTGGAATAATTAGAAAGTTAAAAGTTGGACCTCATGAGTTCTTAGATGAGAAAACAGCCTTCAAGGGAAACTGCAGATATTATCAATAACTGTGCTGTTTTAACAGGTGATACTCTTCCCTCTGAGGTTATAAAGTAGTCAATGCCCTCACAAATTTGGGAGGAGTTTGTGGCAGACTGCTGTATAACTGAGTGCTGTTAAAGGCTTCTCCCTTCTGCCCCAGAGGCGACTAAATGTCAGTAATGGGAGAAATGATACCTCAAGTTTATAAAGCATGGGGTCTTCTTTTGGAATTAAAAAAACCCAGTGAAATTCAATGCTCTTTCTTGGTCTGTTTTTTTTTTCTTTTTGTATTCTGTTTGTTTCCATGTATAATCATCCCCCTCTATCCATCTAAATTGTTAGTGAGCTATTTGTCTGTCTGTCTAGGGATCTTTCTGCAGGGTACCGAACGTTCAGAATCTCCTTTGCAACACTGAGCTTTCTGAAGGGGCTGTGGATGTTTTACTGGAATTCTCTGAATCTGAACCTTGTGAGACAAGGAAGAGACAGCAAGCAGAAGCTTTCATGTGTCTCACAGCTGCCTTCCTATCAGAGTCAAGGTCTGATTTCATTCCTGAAAGATCCTATTGTTTTCAGTAAGGACTGTGAAATAGTTACTTGTTGAGTGACAGTGAATGGAAGGGCAGCTGGGCAAGCAGGGATGGTTCTCTCTGAACAACTCACAGCTGTGCATTGGGATGGCAGATGTGAGGATTTGACACCCCCTTTCCCCCCCAGGATAGACTATGGGAAGCTGCTGTTGTCAGCCTAGATGAGTCTTGGCATGGCAAATACCTTTCCCCATCTGAATAACCTCTACTTTCTCAAACAGATAGTCAGGTGCTCTTTTATACAAGTTATTCCCAAAAGAAATTATGTTAGATTTTTGATCCAGCTTGTTGACTAAAAAGAAAAATTTTATATAACATGGAGAGAATAAAGCAAGCAGTGGTAGCTGAGAATGTATGCACAAATCGGAGAGTTTTGATAAGCTAAGGGCTGGTAGCAGGTATAACTTCTACTTGTTTTTCTTGGCTCTAGGAACCACACTAAGCATCTTCAGCCTGTTTTTATGAAACTAACTTCTGCACACAACTATACAATTTCTAGCATTTATTAGTTTGTCCGTAGTTGTTCAAGTGACTAGTTCTTTGTCCTTTCCAATGGGAGACTATTCTACTAGCTTCAAATACGTTATTCCCAGTAGTCATACTGAGATTTCATACTGCCTTGTTTCATTTCATTGCTCCTGAATTTATCCTGTTATATTTTCACTAAGCAATACTACTCCATTTTTTTAAAGACATTACACACTTCATAAGTTTATATCTTACTGTTTGTTTTTGCATCTCTCACATTATTTATTGGTTGGCTGAGTAGTGAGCCAAAAGTTAAAGTCTGGGGCTTTCTGATTTTTGGACTTAGTGGGAAGGTAAATATATTAATCCACAAAGTAAAAGAGCTTCAAATATCACTCAAAGCTCCTGCAACAAATAAGGAATACATTTTAAGGGAAGAGTTCAAAGTTCCAAATTCTCACAATCACAATTTAGAGACAGAAAAGACGGGAATAGAAGAGAGACCAAAATGCATTTCACATCTGTTTTGGAAATGAACAAAGTGGTAGACAGCTGAGAGCTTCCTTAAGTTGCACTTCATATTTTTCTGGAGTTGGAGTTTGTGGGAAAACAAGAGTTAGAAATTGAGCAGCTGCTAATGTTGACGAAGGGCCTTTTGTCGTGATCATCATGTTATACCCTATTGAGGAGTCTTGTGTTAGGAAACATGAGGAGTGAAAATTGCATTGCATGTTATAGAGCAGTCTTTCTGTTGTCCTCGTGTGACGTGTGGCTTGAGAATGCAACACCTTCAGCTGCAGGAGCTTCACAATTCTGTGACCAGGCAGCTTGTTCTAGCCATAAATAGGGGTACAGTTTCAGCCTACAACTAACCACAGGCTCCATACTTAAAAGAATCTTAATAGTTCTAACTAAACTGCGGAGGCCAACTATCGTGGAGTCAGAGGTAGAGGCAGATCTTGGAACTTAGGTGATACTGCGTTCTGTTGTGGACAGAGCTTTCTTTCTCTGTCATTCATGATTCACATCTACATACGTGCACCGTAGGCAGTACAGTATGTAATAGCAATAGTGGTGTTCTGTAGCTTTTTCGAGTTCAAGTATCTCAAAGTAGTAAATATTATGTTGCACAAGTCTCTCTCCCACCACAGTAGATCCTTTCCCCATTTGACAGATGGGGAAATTTTGTTGAACAAAGATAAAATGGTTTTCATGTTCTGCAGCACTTGGGCAGCAGACATGACAGAAGAATACTGATCCTCTGTGCTTTGCTACTACACTTTGTGCACTATACTCTGCCCTCTGATAAGCAACAGAACCTCCTATGATTTCTAGGGCAAAGCTATTTTCTAGTAAACTGTCTCAGCTTAAACTGGTAAAAAAGAAAAATAAGGCCGGTGCAAAAGAATAGGTGATTATAACAAGAAGTTAAGCTGTGGGGCTCACGGTGGGAAGAGCATCAAATCTTTGTTTCCTGTAACGGCATGCTCTTATACTTCAGCAATAGGATATTTGAGACATGGTCTAAAGCAAAAAACTCCAGCTGCTCTCTCCTCGACAGAGGAATGCTCCAGAAATACAGCCAGTGGGTGGCCCAGATTCTGTCACTTGTGATACTGATGTTTTCAAGCAAGCAGGCTATGGCTAGCACCTACTGTGGTGACTCATATATTGCTAGGTATATAAAGACACCACAAATGGCAAGCAGCAGTCTGTAGACCTTGGGGGTTCAGGGAGAACTGGTAGGAGCAGCACAAGCTGTCATTTGGCTGGGAGTGGAAACAATTGCATTTTCTGAAAGCTGGTCTTAGTTTTATAGGGAGGGAGTTCCTGTTGGGAATGAATGCCATTTGCATGCTACTTTACCCTAGCCATCAACAGCCCATGGTTATTTGAAGTCTATAAATAAAATAGAACAAAAGCAGCTACCTGCATGGAGTCTGTAAGTGCTTTTAGGAAGGAGAATAATTTGTCCTCTAGGCAGACAGACCTAACATCAGTACTCATCACCCCATCCCTATTCCCAAAGCTCTTGAGTGAAATCATCCTCAGATTCCCTGCCATAGTCCCAAGAGAGTTCTTGAGATCAGAGGTTTTTTAAAAGACTGAGATGACATCAGAGCCAGAGCTAGCTGTTCCTTTGAGCCCAATTCTGAACTGCTTCCAGCAGTTTGTTGTCTCCCTTCCTGGGCCTACACTAAGGGACATCAACTCCTGAGGTCCAAGTAGCTCATCAGTTCAATGGCAGAACTTGAAGATCAGGTGTAGAATAGGTGTCCATCAAATAGCACAAACCCTTTAACAGATACAGTTCTACATGTACACACACATGCACACACTTCAAAATACTTGTCTCTACATAAAACTGCGTGCAGCCATAATGCTAATTTTGCCCAAATAAAAACTAGTACATATCTGTAAATGAACATACACCAACACACAGAGCAGTGCATAAACACATACCTGACTCCAGGCTCACAGTCCACATCCTCGTTTGCTTTCTGCAAAGCCACCTCTAGCACACAAATAACGAAATCTCAAGCTGACACTCAAACATGTGTCTTCATGTCAACAAAAATACTTCCACAAATAAACTATATGGGCGCATTCATATATTGCACTAAAAATGTTCTTCAGCATATTTACACATACAAAATCTTACTGCTTGCAGGAACAAAAAACCACACAAGCAGCACATACATACACACACATACACAAAAGACAGGAATCACTCAGCAGCTATAGTGTTTATGCTGGCAGGAGAATGTCAGTCACTGAGCAGCCTGCCTCCAAACAGATGTTTGATTGTTTTGGGGTTGTGGTTTAATTGTTGGATAGTGTTCCAGCACTCAGAGGGGATCGAAAATACTCCAGGTCTGCAGCTGCAGCAAATGCCAGCCTTAAAACAAGGCGGATTCTGAAATCATTGCTCGGGGGGAAACTGCTTGCACAGGAAACCTTAGCCAAGCTCTGCATTAATACTACTTTGAAGTCAGAAAATTAATCTCTGCCATTTAAAAAAGTTCTGTTTTTTCAGCACCTTTTGTAAGTTTATCTAAGACAAGCCAATTCCTTCTAGGCAACTGTGACAGTTTATTGACTTGCCCAGGCTTAGAGACTTTATTGGATCTCTCTTCGTTTTCCAGAAAATCTTTCCTGGATTCTGTCCTGCACTTCAAGGCCCCTGGTGGAAGTGAGAGACAACTTATTAGTCAGTCTCTTAGTTGCTAGTCAGTTTTTATTTCATTAAAAGATTTACTCAAAATAATTTACTTTTGTCAAGAAGAATGAGTACTGCAAGACTGCATCTCTACTTCTGCAGCCACGTGAAGTAGCAGGTAGCATTATCTGGATGAGCCACTGGAAATAGATGCTGGGACTTTAAGATTGGTGGTAGATGAAAGAGTGACTGCACATTTAGCTTAGGTTTGTGGGAAGAAATAAACAGAAGGGAGTGTGAACCTGTTCTCTCGAGGACTAGAAATGAGAGACATTGAGAAACTCAATGATGGGTAAGGAGATATTCAGAGGATCCCCCAAAGAAAACTTGACTGAGGATAATCAAAATAAAAATCAGAAGTGTGCATTTGGCCAACTGTTTTGGATTCATTTGAAAGGATAGTTGCACCACTAACTCTCTTGGCTCATAATATTCCTTGGGAACAGTTTCTGTGAAGTAGACAGGACAGTGTCATTGGACAGGACAACCTGTCATCGTGAGGATTCTGGCATCCTTAAAAAGATCCTATGATTGCCTGCTGCAAGAAAAGCAGATGGGATCTGTATCCATTGAGTGCTATGTCTTGCAAGTAGCTTGGGATTTGGAATGTTATCTGTTATCTACCGTGCAAATGTAGAGCAGGTAGCTGTGGGTTCCTTTGGGATGAGAGACACTAAATACTTGCAAGTTCTTATGACTATTGTAAATATGATTGAATCCTCTATGTGGCCTTTTAATAATATAAACCTTGTAGAATTAAATATTTTTTCTCTGTTCTTTTGAAATTAAGAGGGATATTTCCTGGAAGACTGCAGAGGAAAAGTAGAGACCCAAGCCCAGAAACCAGCTTTCCTAGTTTCATCTAGCATTAAACAGTACATAAAGAGGATAGATAGTAAATTATTCCTTTGGTTCTCTAAACCAATCCTAGGATATGCGTAGAAAAAAATATCCTGAAAAGACAGCTGAGAAAAGAGCAAAGAGCTTCTGTGCAGGGTCTGTCTCATTCCCAGAAATCCACATGAATTCTGTTAGTGTCCAATGCAGCGCTACCTTGACAACTCCAAACTCAAAAGCTGTAGATTTAATAGGTGTCAGGAGCAAGGACTATGTTACTCCATAACAAACTAATTTAATGGCCCATCAGAGCAAAATATGACATCATGGAAGTTGCTTGGTCAGCCCTAGGTTAGGTAAGCCTCAGCACAGCTGTCTCAACTAGATTCTCCGTTGCAGACTTCCTCAGCTCTCAAGTTTGGGCCCTATATGGTTTTTTTTCACTGACGTTTTTCCATTTCCATTCCCCTCCTTCCCTTGGAAAAAAAGAACAACTATAATTCCAGTATTTGTTCCAGTTTCTGTAAACTACCGCTCCTGAACTGTCCAGATGGTGTTCCCTTCAGCTCACGCATACTAGTCAGGAAAGTAAAGAACCTGAAACTTAAACCCGTTAAAAATCTATATTGTACGATTTGGGGGACGGATGAAAGCAGTGGTGGGCCTGCCTCAGAGCCATGTTATCTTCCTGCTGGATTTCTACTATAGCTTGTTTTATCTTCCTGTAGTCTGACATTAAATGATACTTTTGTAATCTCTTCTGAGGCGAAACCAATTTTCTTGTCATATGTATGCACACTACCAAAGACAGTGATACATTCACTTACAGATTCCATTGGAATACAAAATCAATATTTTTTAAATCTCTTTCCACTTCATCCAACATTCTTCCTAGGCCTTGTGGCTCTCCCAAATCTTATTCTTGACCTCTGTGTTAAATCCTTCTCTTTCTATTCCCACAGCTTTTCAACTAGGTTACTGTCTTCTCATTAGCATCATTTTGCTACCTAACATCAGTTTCAAGATTTTAGCAGAATGCTGAAGGCTCCTTGCTTGTTTCTTTCTCCTCAAACTGTCTTCCATGTTGTGTGAATTCTTCTCTGCCTTTCTGAAACCCTTCCAGAAGTACTCTACTGTACTATGAAAAGTCTCCTAAACTTTACTCCTTTAACAGTCACAATCTATGTAAATCTTCTAGTTTTACAAAACCAACTATATTAATCCATAAAAAACATTTCACTGCTTTAGTTTGTATTTGATGAGCTACCCTGGAATCACTGCAGTTTAGATGGCAGGCTTCTTGGAGCAGAGACTACATTTTCTTCACTGCACTGTGTTGAACAGAACCCTTAATACAGCATTAACTTGAACAGAAAGGCAGTTTTGATTCAGGTAATGTTGGATGGGTTTTGTTGCAAGCCGAGTTCTACTCCTATCATGCAAATACTGCCAACGTGATCAACACCAGAGGTTGCTCCAGTCTAAAAACAAGTGTCTTCCAGTTTGTATTAAATGAAAAGGCACTCAAGCAAAAAACTTTCATACACCCCAGTTTGGTGAAATTCAAAGTACACATATATGTACTGATAACAGTGGGTTAAACTTACTTCAGACCATGACTAAGCTTTTTAATAACAGCAATTATCTATGTAGGTAGATGAAACTGCCAAAGAAAGATCTAAAGTAACAAAGGTGTAAAACCAAACACACTAAAGCAGTTGAGTTATCTTAGCAGTCTTACTGGAAAACTTCTGTAATGCAGAGATGGAAAGTCAGAGGAAAGATAACCAGGTAGAGTTAGCTGTCTGCAAGTGACAACAGATACTTGCGAGCTTCATCAGAAATCAAAGAGCTTTTCTGAATCAAAAAGCTTTCCTATTCTGCAGGAAAGCCCCAAACTACAATCCAGGAAGCCAGTTTCTCAATTATTTTTAAATTTACCCTTAACAGTTTAATGGTGCCAAAACCCAGCAAGAGATAAAACTCAAAATGGAAAATTCCTGACTTAAGAAGAATATTTTATTATCTACTTTGTACATTTTCTGAGAGGAGATTTCAAAACGAAAATGAGCAGTGGAGGAAAGGCTAATCCTATCGCATTGTCCCTCCTTGTGGGAAGAACAGAACGATTCACTAACCTAGGACTCCAGCAGAACAGCAGTCAAGTGGGTCTCAGCCCTGTTGCCAGTATATTTTTTAATCACCTGGAAAAAAATTATCACCTCATCTGTGGCTTTTCAGTCAGGCAGTGTCCAAATACTGTATAATAAAAGCCAAATATCTAGATAGATAGCAGGGTAGATTAAGGTTGAATGGTCCACTAAGGTTGAGCTTCCCTTCTCCTGTTCTTCCAGGCAGAACTAGGTGGAAGGAACCTGCTGATGCTCAGCCCAGTCTGTGTTCAGAAGCTTCCTAAGGTTTTCAATCTGTCACTTGTAGCAAACTTTTAAAGCCTGTCTAATTAGGAAAAAAGTTGAAGGAGGTTGTACATTTTACCTAATTTAGTTCTGAGCTGAGCTAAAGCTGCTAAACCATGATCCTAACGTTGTTCAAGTGTTGGCTTTTGTTTAGCTAAACAAGTTCAATTAAGCTGCAATTCTTGAAAAAACACCTTTTTCCTAGTCTAGGCAAAACCTAAGGGCTTTAAAAACCGAGCACAAAAGGACCAAGTTAAGGCAGGACAGCTATGATTCAGACATAACTACTATGCTTCCAACTGCCTTCCTTGGAGCATGCCTTAAGAATAATAACGAAAAAATGTCAAACAACATATGGGAGAATTCTGCTCTTTGCCTTTTCATGTGGCTGATTGTTTTGTTAAGCCAATCTTTGAAAGGAAAGGAAAAATAGGAACCACATTCTTTCCTGCACAGACTCTCTACAGGTAGTTTTCCAGGAGCATATACGGTTTTTAAACAATAACTTCCAATCCTAGGCTTACTTTATGCTCTGAGAAACCGTTTCAAACATGATTCACCACATAACCAACATGTTTCTCCCCCTTCTCATTTTCTCCCTCCCTCCCCTCCACTACCTAGTTCAGCCGTGCAGCACTGTTCTTTCAAAGTTTTCTTGAGGGAGTATCCTGCATCATCTTGCCAAGCGATGCTCTGCTGCGGTAACAGGATGGAGCACTAATGTGACCTGCTGTTCATGCCAAAGCCTCATCCAGAGGGGAGGTGGTGTGCATGTGCTGCCTGCAAGAGAGTTCAGGGAGGGGAAGAGCTGAGTAATTTATGCCTTTTGCTTTACAGCCCCATCCGAGGCCCTTTTAATTCTTTCCTGTTTGTTTTTCTCCCTCCTGTGGCAGCATTTAGTCATCTCCTCAAAGTGTGTCTTCAAGAAGGGAAGGGAAGGGAAATGGAGTATTTTCCAGGAAAACATATCAGTCTTCCCAAAGTGGGTTATACAAGCAGATCAAACCCATAGGTCTGAGCTATTTGCTTACAACAAATGCTGCTATAAGGGAAAGGATAAAGTCAGAGCTAATCTCTCAGATATTTTTCAGAAAATACGGTATCAGCACATATAATTCTTTACTCCTTTGAGACAAGTTCTTCGTTTTATTTGAAATTAACTGGAGACAAAGTAGTCATGCACAGAAGTTTGGAGAACTGGATGTAAACTGTAAAGAAAGGAGTAGGCATGAAGTAAACTTGGAACAGACTAGCAATTAATCCAAGTATTCAGCCTGCCTTTAAAAAAATCACAACCACCCAGGAATGGGTGCTATGTGCGGTTCTTAACTGGTAAGGACTTCTGCCAATATTATTAGGTCATATTCCTACTGTAATGGGGATTGATATACTGATATAAAGATTCTGATCTACTGATACAAAGATTCCCCTTGATATTTTATTGTCCATGAGCTGAGGACACTCATCTGAACTTAATAAAAAAAAAAAAGGTACAGATTGTGCTGGGATTCAGTTTGCAATCACTTTTCTCCAACTCTTCCTATGCCATCCAAGCCAGAACACCCAGTGCACCTAGCACCCATGATGGTTCAGACTTGCCTTAAAGCCACATAAGTAAAACTCAGTCTTTAGGGGAGACTAGTAAAACACTTTTGAAAAATAAACAAGAAATGTTCTCACTGATCTAAGATATAATTAACTGTGTTTGCAGTGATACAAACATTCTGTCAGATTTAAATGAATATGAATGGTTGCTCAAAAATAAAGGAAAGGATTCCTTTTTTAAAGAGCATAGTCTGCTCTAATGGGATCTAATAACTCTTAATAGTCCTCCATAAAAGTAATAGTGTACTTAAATCTCCACTTGGCAATAATCCAGGGCAGAAAAAAGTGCATTTTAAAAATGGGAACAGCTCAAGGCTGCGTGTTCCCAGCCAGCAACGACAAGCTGAAACAATACAAGGAATCCAGATAATGAAGCACATATGTCTTTCCAGTACCGTGCAAGTCAACAGCTTCCTCATTTGCGCAATCAAAAGGGGAGAAATGGTCCCCCGTTAATCCCAGCACCTGAGGTGAAGGGGTGAGGACCGCAAAACTAAATAAGCCCTCATATCAGTGGTGACTAAGATTTACATAACTGAACTCACTTTGTGCTTTGATTTCTTTTCTCTTTTTCCTTCCCCTCTCTTTCTTCCTGGTATATACATTTTCAAACCTAGGGACTCTGGGAAAGCAGATTAAAGCCAGCCCTAGAGGTTTATATAAACTAAATGAGGCACATGGCAAGATGCCTGGCATGAAACATAGGGCCCGATTCATAAAATAGTTCAAAAGCATATCTATGTATAAAGTTTAAAATGGGGGGTGTTTCTTGGCCATAGATTGTAGCAGAGTTTCTCAATAGAGTGCAGGCTGCTGGGCCACTGAAAGAAGCCCTTGAGGCTTCTGTTTACAAGGCAAATGTCGCATTTTGCACAGCTGGAAAGTGAGGCCCAAGTGACAGTGTACTGTATTGAGCAATCAATGTAATGTGCCTAGAAAACAGAAGGAACCTGTATCAGTGGTTCTTTCAATACTTTGAAGTAGTTCCCTCGAGGTCATTTGTACTGATAGTGCCAACTATAGGGCTCAGACCTCTTGGCTTATAGTGTCCATCTGTAGTCATCCGAGTGTGATATATTGCATCAGTATAAAGGTTTGATCTTTGCCTACTGTTGCAAATGGCTATAAGACTGCATTTTCATTTGCTAGCTGTCTGCCACGCTACACAATACCTTTTTTAACCCCAGATGTAGAGGGGAGAGGTAGAAGCAAAAAAGTTGAGAACAAGAAGGTATTTCTTTTGAGAATGTGCTTGAATGAAAACCAGCACATTTTTCATTTTGAGTTTTAAAGTCATCTTTCATTTGTAATCAACTCAAAACACTCGCGAATCTACTAGTCTAAAACAAAAGAGTGGCAACTTGTGGTCGTATACTTAGGAAAAGGAATTCCATTTGAATTCAGAGTGTTCGGTTTTTTTTTCACACTGGGAGTAAGAAATCCCCCCCGACTGACTAATTGCAGATCCCATTAACTGCGAAGGCCAACGGGGAAATGGACAAGTGAATGATTTGGCTATGGAATGAGGTGAACTAATTTGCAGAGGAATGAGTATTTCTGAGCATCTGGTGGCTGGCCTGCCTATGATAGCATGGCTAAACTGCATGCAAAAATGAGTATTTGGCTTGCTTGATAGCAGACGGCAATGGCCCCAGAACTCTCTAGTGATTTGGAGCTTACAGAAATTCTCTGCATTACCAAAGGTTTTCTTTTTTTTTGACTAAGCTCTTCTTTCCTACCCAAATGTGTTCATAGCTCTGTTCAAAGTAGCAGTGAACAAAGACTATTTAGGCACACAGTCACAGATGTTTCCCTCATTTGTGTGATCTACGTGAAGCAGATACTATTCCATGCCATGTTATCTCAGAGATTAACGATGGACAAGTTTCAAAAGGTTTGAAATTTGCAAATAATTGATTTTGAGGAACTCCCACAACAGTGAAGCTTCCTTGGATCTTATCAAAACTCTCTGTACATAGTGGATCTGTACTAACAGCCAAACTGAAACAGCAAAGGAGCCCTCAACCTCCTGCCACAGCGGAAGGGATACAAGTTAGTCAAGCACATAAAGAAAAGGAAATCACTTCTCTGCCTTCTATGGAGGGAAACTGTTTCAGAGAATTATGTTCTCTAGGAACATGTACTCATTTTCCAGAATCAATTTGGTTCTGATTTAGTGAATAAAAATTTGCAATTTGGTCTTTTAAACTTTGTCATTTTATTACCTGAAGTAGACTTGAATGACTACTGGATTTTTCAGGTGAGTGACCTTACCAAAAAGTCAGGAAAAAATCTCTCATTTCTGTTGAGAAGATACAAGGAAATTGAGTGGAAATTTTGATACTTGTTTATTAAAAATCCTTCTTTGGAGACTAACACTGTTTTTTTAACCAGTCATTTTAAAGTAAGGATGTACAATACAGCTGCCGAAGACCCTTTCCTACTATCAGGGAATAAAACACATTTGAAAGTAATAAAACAATATGGAAAGTGAAGTTGACATAGTTAGAAGTATGTAAAGAAGTGAATTGTGCATGATTCTTGCATATTTGTTAGTAAGTGCTTTGCATCATCGATGGGGAAGATGCTCTTTTAGTTTGTTTCTGTGTCAGGCTTTAGCCTCACAAACAGAGAAAACTAGTGAATTCGGTAACACTCCCTCTCTTCTTGCCTGTTGACAGATCTTGCTCCTGAAACCTTTCAGAAAGGACCTTCTCTCCAAAAGTGGGAAATTATTTTCCTCTGTTCTGTGAAAACATCTGAAGCCCCTCCCCACTGCTGATCCCTTTACCCAGAGCTAAAGGAGGTCCTTTCAGTATTCTGTGGGAACAGTCAGGGAGCACAGACCCCAATTTCCGTGTAGGTGTACAACAGCTGAGTTGATGACACTCAACACCAAGAGTTGTTACATGATGACTCAAGGACAAGTTGAGAGAGAATTAGGGATAATGTTGCCGAGTGGCTCGGTTTCTGTGGCCATTACACAAGAGTTGGGGTTTATAAGAATGAAGCCACAACAACATTGAAACTGTTAGTTGTGAACGGACCGATGGGAATGTTTCTTTCCAATTCTTTGCAACTCTCCATACCCTGACCTATTATTTAGAGTGCATACTAAGTTCCACTACGAAGACAAGGGCAATTTCTCAAAGAAGACCTAGATATTCACCCTTTGTGCTCATGGGGATTACTCCTTGCAGAACTTCAAAGCAGATGTCTTGACTCGAGCGGGGGGTAAAATTGTAACAGCAGAAGCTCTCCCAGAGGAGTCTTGTAGAGATGTCCCTTGAATTAACAAGGATGAGGACACAGAGCCTGCTAATTAGTTATACTGAAATGTTCTTCCTACATATTTTTGTTTTTGGAAAAGCAACGGAGTGGAATTATGAAATGTATAGTCTTGTTTGCTAGAATCAGCTGCCTTCTTGCTGAAAGCATTTTATGAGAGAAGGGTTGGAGAACATGACAAATAACAGGCTTTACTCCGGGAGTGTTAATTGCCATTTCTCATTTGTTGCTATTCTCCTGCTAAATCAGCTTGCATACATAAAATCATAAAATCCACAATTTTAAAAGTTGTTGCCAATAACTTCTTGTTTTGTGGAGGTAGCTAAATGGCAAAAGATACAATTCTGAGATAGCTGTTAAAAGAGAGAAGCAACATCTTTAAGGAGAACTATCTTTTATAGACTAAGTATTACAATCAGAAGAAGCAGCCAAGTGATTTGGTACAAGAGGATAGAGTACTGATTTGGTATTTGTATAAAATGGAAAAAAAGAGGAGCCAGATCAATTTCTCAAAGTGATGAAAAACTGAAATAAACCTTTTGAGGCCAAGGAAAGTGCAGCAAAATGGAGATGAGAATGAAAACCATAGGATGTTTTATCTCAGCCAAGTAGTTTCATCATTATTACGTACTTTTGTCTCTTCTTTCCATTCAAACAGACTGTTTTGTTTGTCTTCCATGATGACAGAGGACGCATGGCTTGCTCAAACCTTTTTTTTGCCTCCACTCTCCATTGTTCTCCTGCTGTGTAATCTGTACAGTACTGGGTTGTGCTGCTGAAGACCGTTGTTGGTTTTGGAGTCCTCTCCAAAAAACAAAGGTGTTTTTTCCCCTTCTCATTCTCAGTTGCATTGTAAACTGCACTCTGGAACCATGACAGAATTGCCGATTGCGTGATTGCTTTCTCCTTTCACCAGTGAAACTATGTGACGCTTGGTCTTATCTCAACCAAATCTTGCCTGCAGTATCAGCATCTACCAGCCCCTCTGCAAATCCTCTTTTTTTTCCTACAGCTAAGAATCAGATTCTCCAGTTCATTGACCCAGCTCCATCCATCTCTTTGCAGGCAACCAGCTGGATGAAAAAGTGGATCTTTCACTGTCCCTAACTTGATTACCAGTGGACCAACAGGAAGAATGAGTTACATAATTGAAAATGCATTTCCAAAGACTAAATGTATTAGGAAAATGAGTTTGTTCTTTTCAGCTGCTGTCATGAAGGAAAGCACTGTGTAGGAGGACAGGCAATGTCTCTGAAAACTGTTCAGCCTATTTATGGCCCCTGTGAAAGGCAGATTAATGATTTTATATCAAAATGATACACAATTAATATTTTTTCATTATACTTGTAGTTTGGTTAGAAACAATAACCATATCAAGCTCTGGGTTTGCATATCCTGGGCCCTTTGAAGAGAATAGTTGCATCTCAGTGCCATGAGAGCTTTATTAAAACTTCATGGATTTAATAGAATGTTATGTTATAATTTTACAGTGCATTTAAACTACTAAGTTTCACAAAAATTCAGACCTTGAATCCCACTAATCCAAAAATTAAGAATTTTTTTATGGCATATCTTGTGTAGTTCTCAGCCAAAGTAAATGCAAAATACCACTTTTAATAGGAATTCACAGTTTTATTATTGATTTCTTATATCCCTTGAAATTTCAATAGAAAATGATATTTTCAGTTGAATATCAATTGAATATTCAATTGAAATATCAATTGAAAATGATGAAACAAAGTCTGTGGCAAAATACTGTGCAACAACATATTTGTGCCAGCCCAACAAAGCAGATCTGCTAAGTTCGCAGAGCTTTAGTCTGTAGTAAAAGCCCCAGGACAGATACGTACGGTGAAGTGTGCCCTGCTGTGTCAGGCAGCCTCTCCCACATGAATAAAAGCCTATTGGTACATGCACAGTGATGCTCCATCTCATCTGAAGAAGTTTCTGAATGTGGTTAAGAATCACTGGCCTGAGAACCCTGCCAGACCATTTTTACATAATTTGCAGTGGAAATAACAACGGCCTAAAAACCCCATTGTATCTCCAATAATGGCTTGAGCTCCTCCTCTTCAGGGCTTCGCTCTTTGTGCTCTTGGCAGCAGCACTGTTCAGGAAATTGTAACAAACCAGAGACATAATACAGACATTGCAATGAGAACTGTTTACATTCCTGTAAAGAAAGCTGCAGCCAAAACTGTCAGGACCACTGAATAAGATACTACATAGCTCCTACATTTAAATTTTCACTGGTCCATTTCATGCAGACATCATGTGCTGCTGTTGTGATGCTTAGGTGATGCTTAGGTGCTCTCAATTTAAGCATCCTAAGTGATGCCTTCTCACTGTTAAAGTCTGGATACGTTCCAGACTTCTCAAGTTTTATGGGGCTCGAGTCAGGCTTTGAAGTTTAGATTGGTATCTTCTTGATATCCAATCCAGGAAGAAAATTCCTGACACGAAAGCTAATTGAGGCTATGTCTGACCGTCATGTGATTTTATGTGCTGTACTACTTCTATATAGGAGAAGATGTATGCCATCAGCATCTCAAAGTCTGATGGGACTGTATCTTAGAAAAGACTGTGGCTTGGCTTGTTTGTTATTTTATACCAAAGATGCTATTTTAAATGGGAAGGAGCACACAGTACAGAGAATTGTGAGATTTCTACTTGCCATTCAGTATACCAAACAGAACTGTTTTTTCAGTTTCAGAATTTTGTAGGGCCTATAATTGCTTCAGAATCATCCATGAAATATAGTGTTAGGAGTTGTTGTGTTTCAAAGAGACAGATTTCTGGACTACAAAGTACAAGATAGAGAACTTTGAAAGAACTCTCATCCCGCAAGTATTTAACTTGCACATCTCGAGTACCTTGCAGAAGGTCTGGTGGGCCATGGTTATACATGTTTCATAGGAAAAAAGTAGGGAGTTCTGTATTCTCAGCATGGTTAAATGTCCCTGTTCTCAGTGTAAAGTGGCTGGTGGTCCACTCTTAATAGTGCCTAGATGACATGGTTCCCAACTGTAGATTTATGGGTACAGACTTTACTGGTAGTGATCAAAGGCTGTGCGATACCTCTTTGCTGAGAGGTAAACTTCTCATTTAACCATACACAGGCAAGGACTCTTCTAAAAAACATTCCGAGAGCTGTGAACAGCACAAGTTGTGTGATGTGCATGTGATAACATCCTTGTCTTTCAGCTCCTGAGACTTTACATAGGTCATCATGTGAGAGGGATGTGTACGTTCATGCAGCCAGGCTATGAGCTTGACACGTCATAGCTGCTTCAACAGGCTACGTCCAGCAAGGACTCTCTGAACGCAACTCCCCACTAGTTAGCACAATGTGAAATTGTTCCTTCATTACACCACGGCATCTATCCTGCTCGATAAGCTCTCCTGCCAGGTGCAACTGCCCATCAGGTTTAAGACAGGCTGAGTATTTGTCTCTGGTGAATGAAGTTATAGCAGGAGCGTGGTCACGGCACTACGTTGCAGATGGAGGAAATGCAGGTGACTATTGCAGTGGGATGTGTTGTGTGGGCTAAATGAATGTTGTGTAGAGGATGTGTAATGTGTTTGTAATGTGTTTCAATGGGTCTGACCGTGTCAGAATGGGCACTGGAATGCTTTGATCTCATATTGCTACAAATGTGATATAGAGGCCAGAACATCATCTATTGATCACCTGTGAAGCTTTGTTAAAATTCCACACAGTCTTCTCAATTTATAGCACCTAAGGATTTCATATTCTGTCCAGGAAACAGGTTCAGTTGTCCAAGGCTGGAAACAAATTCTTTAGGTCATGGTGGCAGCTGCAAAAAATGAACTGCAACTTACAAAAGTCAGTAGTTATAGTAGTAACACCACTAAGCCGAAAGAAAATATGATCTCTGAAGATCCATTCAGTGTCAAACAAAAATCAAACAGGTTTTTTTACTCATTTTTATTAATCTAGCTCAAATTCAAATGTTTTATTATCAATGTATTACCTTTTAATCTTGACATACTTGAGTTTTGAACTTCCTTTTCCTTCCTAGATTTCTTTGTTTCCTCCAAACTTCACAAATTGAATGTAGCTCTGAAGGCTTCCCATCCTCCATTGTCTCAAAAGGAGACAAAAGGGTTTTAATACATGAAATCATATTAGAATTTTTTTATAACTAAGATATAACAAATTGTGTGCTCATGGAAGTTCCCCTAAGCAGCCTCTGTGGGAGTTTTACTGTAGACATTAGTTGAAAAGGCTCAAAATCAAACTCTGAAGACTTGAGCCTTAATTTGGTATTAAAATTAATTTAATTTTATATTTTTATTCAAATTATTGCGGTATCTGGAAGTTTAAGCTGAGGAACAATTACTCTGAGGTTTTTTTGTGAAGTACGGGTTAGATTTGTGTAATGCCTATCACAAAGAGGGCAGTCCATCAAGGACTGCTTCTACGGGTAGTTACAATATAAAGCATCACTTTCAACTGCTTTGTAATTTCTTTGTTTGCAATGTTAGCTTCTACCTATTTATCCAAGATATGGTGGAGACACTGAAGACATTAAGCTGAAATTGTGAGGAAATTCTGTCCTGGTTGCTGATGCCTACACATCACAGATAATCAGAGTAAAAATTTTAAAGCACTGAAAATTAGTAGCTTATAACTTATAGACTGCACCAAGTCTGTAACCTTGTTGTACTTACATAAAGTAATTTCATTTTGATTGCCTATTGAATAAGTCTGATTATTCTTTAAGAGTCGCTTTGGAATGGAGCCTGAAGGTACAATATAAAATAATTGAATTGAGCGTAAAGTTCCAGCTGGTAACCTTGTCAGTAATTTGAACAAAGATCTTGTATCTGTAATTTAGAGAGCTGTAGATGTGAATGTGAAGTGGATTCTACTAATACTTATGAAATTTACCCCCTCCTTTTTCTCCCCACCAGTGTAACTTCTGTTCTTACCAACAAGCTCATTTTAATTGAATTAACATACCAGTTGATGGCAGCACACTGGAATTAGAACTGTATGGTTGGCTCAGATTTATTTCATGCTATATCACAGTATGAACTTGAGGAATGATTTCCAGGAGACTAATTATCACATTATACTGAACTGCACCATAACTACAATAAGTAGAGCGACAGAGTTCTTTTTTCTCTTTTCTAAGCTCTTTGTTGCAATTTTTGAGCCCCTTAATGAAACTTTAGAAAAGAGGAATCCTAAAGCTGTCGCCAAATGTTCTTCAAGAATTGACAACAAGTACTGCCACTGAGATGCTGGAGTATGAAATCCAGACCCTCAGTACTTCTGAAAGTGGACTTCAGTGTGTTCATAATTCAAGTTTTGATAGCTGCTGTCCCTTGGCCAGACTCTGTGTTGCTCCGTAATGAAGGTGCAGCCATGAAGAATATAGGGCAGTGGATTGACTGTAGGACAGTTCAAGTTTGTCTTCCCTGTAAATTTAATTCAGGGACTCTTCAACAGGTGGTGGTAGTATCCCTTCAGACTTGTCCTCACAATACGCTCTCACTTTACAGGTGGGGTATTGAACCTCCAAGGATACAGACAGGAGTTCAAGAGCTCTTCTAGTTATTAGGACAGCCTGCTTATTTCAAAGTGAAACTAAAGATAAAATGACCTGGATGCTGTTTTTTCCAGTAATTTCTCACAATTTTACTTTGTTCATAAATGAATGAGAAATTTCTCTTGCAAATCCAAGCAGCTCCCTTTTCAAATTCTGAATTATTAATAACTGCAATAGTTATCTCGCAGAGAAAACAAAATACTGAGGAATTGAAATTTAATGCTATTTGGGATATGAAAATCATGCACAATTTGTTTTGTGTTGCTGAAAATCTGCATTCAGCTAGAAGTAAGCTTATCAATCTTTTTTCAAAATTTAGGATGTACTTTTTTTTTATTGCAGGGGCAGCTTCCTTAGTTAGACAAATCCAAACATGGAAATCAACTTTTTGCAAGCATCAGGATAAATGGTATGTTACTATGGCATTTTGGATGCCTTCTTATTTACTGAGCTTTTTAGCCCCATGTTGCTAAGATGCAAGGCTGATGCACAAAACAATAGGCCATCCTCGTCTTCGGATAATAAGGTCAAAGTACAAAGTCAGTAGGACGTAATTTTCCACAAATGGAATGTGTTCTAATTAGAAAGATTTGATTTTTTAAATACTGTTTGAATTAAATGCTTTCTGATCAAAATAGGAGACTAGTTATTAATAAGATCTAATTCACTACTTTGGTTTAATAACTGGTAAATTTGCCAACTTGAGACATGCTGAAAACACACACGTGTGTGTGTGTCTTTTGTACCCTCCTTGGCCACCTGCCGTGAGCCATAGCTAGTGACCCCAACACCTTGATTTACCATCTCTGAACAGCTATGTCTCATTTCATGAAATGCTTTAAAGAAACGATGCCAACCATTCCATGGTGCTGTTATACCTCCCTCCTCTTTTGATAGCTCCGTTCTTATGTCCCAGCTGGTATTCCTTGGAGCTTTGCCTTTGGTAAACTGCCATATATTCTTTGCAAATATGCCACAGCTATTCACTTTTCCTTCTACAAATGACTCGCATTAGCTTCTATTGTTGTTGCATGTCAGTGTGAATATAGTTCCTTCGACGCACTAGCTGCTATTATTTTGCTCTAGCTATTTTCCATTAAGATGCATTTCCTCCAAAAGCTATGAAAAAAAATTTTTTTTCCATTTACTTAAAGTTTGTAAAGCTTTTCCCATAGATAAATATCTTCCACAGGACTGACTATAGAGAAGGTGAGGGGTTGTTGTCGTAGTTGTTCTTTTCCATCTGCAATGCATTCTCCCCCTCTTGATGGATACGTGTGGGACCTAACTGTTACAGGCAAAAAAAGGAGTGTCTAGTGATAGATACATAGGTGTTTGCAGAGAGAAGGGATAGTTTGGGGAGTATCTGTGGACAGTGCATTGTGGAGAAAGGCTTGTCTATGTATATGAGCGATGGAAGTGGGTCAAAGTATGGGTGTACCCATCGGTTCTGATCTATACTGGTCTGATTCTTACCTCAGTTAACATCTATACCCTGTATACAATCATACAGATTTCAGTTAATTTACTTTGTGCTTTGCAATGATGCTTCTTTTTTTATGTCACTGTGGAATTTCAAATATCAGTGGAGATGTACGTTTAAACCTCCAGTAAGTCAGAGGCGTCTTTTCATCAGTATGAGAGGACAAGCGTTCTCACAGGATCTTATTCAGTTTGGCATAGCATCTATACATTTGGATTCTGATGTGAATTTTTTAACCCCTTTAAGTGTGCAAAACTGGAAATTTACAAAACAAAATTGCCTTAGAAGAGTCATGAGTTTTCTTTTATTAAAGTCCCAGATATATCTACAAACTCGTATTTCTCAGAGGATTTAAACTTTTCTCTGTTAGCAAACAGACATAAGAAGGTATATCCCAGCCATTTCACAGGGTGAAAAATAGAGTAGCTTGGATCTGGGTCTACAGAAGGTTAAAGGGTCTTTTTTGCCCAGTTAGTTCCCCTTTCTTTGTGACTGATGATCACTTTAGGAGTGTTAACAGCTTAAAGAGGTTGGGCAGTAAAAAATGAAAGCGAGAGTTAATAGCTCAACAGCTGGGATACAATTTAGTGGAAGATCTGTTCATATTATCTCCATCCAACACTATTGATAATTAGGCATAGTTAAAGAAAAAAGAAATAGTTAAAAGTATTTTTTAAATGTAAGTATTTTTTCCCAACTATGACTTTTTTTTAACACTTTTCATAAATTACATTTTAATGATGCAGAATTTTGGTGCTTTCTTTTTGTCAATAAACACGACTAAATAAAAATGCTGCTTTTTTAGCTTGCTCTTTTTCTTTCTGTTATGCCCTAGACTTCTTTGAAGGCATTTAACTTGAGTATGGCTTGCAGTATTTGTCCTGCAGCATTTACGCTGTACTTTTAAAATTGTATTCCAAGTTCTACAAGTTTAGAATTTAGACCATGGTATCAAAACCAGGGTGGGAGATAGTAGGTATCAAATAGTACCATGATATACATACACAGCTTCAGCACTATAATCGAGTAATAACCTGGCCCTCCCTCCTGCATAGCAAAGTCCAAGAAGTCTTGGCATTAATCTCTTCTGTAGTATAAACAGACACACTAGGAATTTTTTTTCTTTAAGATTTGATTAAGAGGAGTCCAGCCAGTTCTACTAAAGATAAAAATTCCTTCTGAGGCAGTTGGAGAGTTGAGTTCCACACAGTGAAGGACTTCCAGGATTTCTTTCAAGCTGCAGGAAAGAGATGATAACTACATTAAAGCTCAAGATTGTTTTCTGCACCGTGTGCTATCTGAGGTGTGCCAGAAGAGCTCTGATCCTCTGCTGATAACAGCAATACAGGAAACAAACCTCACACAAGAGTATCTTCGGAGGTATTGAATCAAGGGAGAGTTTTCAGAGACAATTTATCTTCAGACTAACAATGGAATATGCCTTTTACCCACGGATGAATAAGCAAAGATATAACGTATGTGCCCTAACTTGGGCATAGTTTCTTGATTTAAAAACACATGCTTTTCACAAGGCATTCATGTCTTTTGTATTTCATTCAAAGGAGAGGGAAGTTATGATGGAAATAGAAGAGTTGCCCTTGAAAGACTTTCAGGCACTGAGCTAGCAGAAACAGTGTGGAATCAGTATATCAAGTGAGATTTCTGCTATTTGGAGCCCCAAATTTTTTCACATTGTTTTACAGAAAATCACTGCTGGTTGCACACTAGCCCTCAGAAAAAGATGTTTTAGCCAAAACTGGCCTTTATAGCATAGGCTTGAACAGAGAGCACATGCAGCGCGCTTGCGGCATACAAATTCTGCTGCAGTTTTGGCTGCATTGATTACTGGTGCTTGTGCCATGAGTCACCTAACTTTATGTTGTCGCAGCAGTATGTATATTTTTAGGATGTGGAAAAAAATAATAAGAGCAAATATTTTACACAAACAGCATGATTTCAAATTCCTGTCTTGAATATTTGATCATTACATTGGTCAGGTAAGAGCTGACCAGTTCAGCTGCAGCTGAACAGTAAGGTTGAAGAAGACCTACAGGTAATATAGCAAAAAAGATACGTTCTCTACTCAGATTAAGCAGGCACAAATTGGAAGGGAGAGAGATGGAATGATTTTTCACATTCCTATAATTGTGTGCTAATTATATCACGGAATGAAAGCAATTGCCCAATTATGAGACAATGTATCACTCTATCACAGGCAGTGCTTTGAAGGTTTATGTACTTTAAATTACTGTGACATTCCCAAGGCTCCTCTGTTTACACATTTGTCTCAACATCTTCTACTAACAGCAGTAGTGTGACTAAAGCCATTAATTAGTATATTCCCTGTGTCTTTGCACAACTTACAGAGTCCCATTCAGAATGAATTTATGCTGTTTTGTAAAGTAGCTTGATTTTCCCATTCCATCGCTAATGACCAGTCTGGGTTTGATAACTGATGGTAGATGAGGTAGGTTTTCTCCTCTACTCTCTTTGCAAATGTTTTTCTGTCAGTGTGTCCACTGTATTACTGAATTTTTCTTCCTCTCTGAATTTTAATATGATTGTACTCCTCCATCCATGACAGTAGATTCTCCAGTCATGACATTATTACTTTCTTGATACCCAGAATGAGTGAGAGGAAAATCTTGACCAGTAAACCTATTTTCTTCTTTTTTCCCATCAGTGGGAGAATCCATTGTATGTTGTCCAGTATTACCATTTTACTTTCAGTTAGTTACCAATACATGCTCATCATTGCAGGCAGGTAAAATTGTATTATACGCAAGTCCATAACAGCATTAATCAAGCTAGACTGAATAACAACCAGAGTGAGGATTCAGTGACAGAGACTTCAGCGTGGTCTGTAAAAACCGGACAGGAACCCCAAGTGTGTGCTCAGATAGCTCTACTGTACAGGAGCTTAAATGTTTCCATCTTCCCAATCCTTGCAAGATTAAACCTGGTGTAAAACTACACAGGAGTCAAGCCTACGTAGTCAAGCCTAATTTGCCATTAACCATTTGTTCTTTAAATAGACAATGAAAAGCTGTCCCCAGAGCACTGGGATTTAGATTCTTTTTTATCCTTATCATGAAAAGACCCCATCCTTGTCCATCACTTGAAATACATCCAACTGGTTAAGTCATGTTTTACCTGCTAATACACCTTTCCTGTATAGCAACCTCGGAGCCCCAAAGCATAGAAAATCAGTGAGGGTGTAGCAGCACTGCTTCCTCATACACTTTCATGCACCTTCTAATAACTAACCATATGACGAATTAAACCTTGCTCTACTAGGCCTTGCAGCATGCCTAATAAGTCATCTAATATCTATTACTTTGGACCTTGGAAGAGGATGGATCCTTCCAGGGAGTGGGCACCCCCAGAGCACCCATATCTGTAGCAGCAGCATATGAAGAGATAGGAACTCTCAAGCAAACAGATAGGAGGTTTTTCTGCGTACTATTGGTCAAAACCCAATTGTCAAACCCCACATATAAATCAATAGGCTGTCAACATAGATCTCAGCGTGCTGGGAACCAGTTAATAAACAGGCTGCCGCATTCTGTACCAGCTTCAGTTCACAGAGAGATTTAAGGTGCAGCCCCAAGTACAGCACACTGCAATATGCCTTGCTGTCAAAGTAAAAACTAGGGAGTGTTGACTTATTCAGCAGTTTCACACAAGGACAGGCTTGACAGGTGGCACCAGAATGTGAGGTCTGTTTCAGATTCTTTCATTAATTTTTTGCAAACTTTAGTGGCTTTTGAAAGGAACCATATTGACAACACTCGAAGCTGCACTCTTCTCTTTATCTGTAAAATATAAATGGGAAGGGATAGCGCCAGCTTACCTGTTTGCTGGTTTTCCTGACTGAAAAGCCTTAGCTCTTCTCTATGCTGCTTCATGGGAGTGAAAATGCAGTGGCCTCATTCATGACGATATGTGTACAGAACCATGTTGCGTAAAATGACCTTTTCCAGCCCGTAAGTGTGTCAGTGAAATACAATGGGGTATGTGTCTCTAACGCTGAGTGCCCGGCTAGGGAGCCAGGCAGAGACAGTATATTTTTTTCCTATAGGAACCCTTCTGCACAGAGAAGTGGGCCGAGGCTGAAAACATATCACAACCAACAGAGAGCACTGCTCATCATTTTTGGTAACTGAATACCAGCAACCTTTGCCCCTCTTTAAAGGGGACAAAGAAATAATCTGAGGCCTGATGATCACTTTGCTCTTGAAACAACTGCCCAAATGCTTCAAAAACTGTACAGTTAGAGACTTGATTTGGTTAAGGACATTGCGATGAACATGGCAGCTAAATAATACCACAGTCTGCAAAACTGGGTTAGAACATGAATGGATGTTAGTCTTTGTTGACTGCAGAAATCACAGGAGAAGACTTCTTCTCAGACTATTACAGCCATTACATGTCCAAGGCTCACAGAAGTCAACTGCATCAGTTGAAACACTCCTGTGGACTTAAAGTGTTTTAGAATCAAGCCTTAATTTGGATGGCCGGAAAATGCAGAGGCAGCTTCAAAAGGGCTGGTTGACAGGACCAACACTTGTTCAAATTTCTGATATTCTCTTCCAATTATTTTCTCTGGTTAGAGGTTCATCAGGGGTTTCTGAACTGTTTCCTCTCACTAAAATACAAAATGAGACTCAGATGATAGTATCTAGCATCTTCATTAGAACTGCTTGTCAACTATATGGCATCACTTTGTTCCACTTTTTTTTTATTGTTTTATTTTTAAAGGTGTTTGCCTGGGTTTATAGTTTTTTTATTTTGGATGTTTATCAAAGCCTGTTGGTACCTCACCATTTTTGCCATTCTTTGTGAAACAAGTTTTATGGATCTCGGTACAGTATTAAATTAATGGCTGCCTGGATCACAAAACTCAGCATTCAAAGTGCTGGTAATTGGCACCTCAACATATATTCCCAGCAGAGGCCAAGGACTAGATACTTTCAGAGACAGAATGACCATCTGCCTCTTCTTGGTGGTTCCTCATGGTTGACTGAGCAATGTCAGGAAAGCTTGTCTGCTTTACCTTTTTTGGGGACAAGTCAAAGATTTCTCTACTGCCCATCTGGTACCTGTTCCTGGCATTATATTCTTTATTATTTTTAAGATAATTTGTCTTTCTCTCCTCTCTTCCCCATGGCAAAGCATTTTAATCCTCTGCTGCTTGTATTTTTTTAAGGAGCACCTTAGATGGTGGAGCCAAATGCATGACTTGCTGTCCCGTATGTTTTGCTTCCACAGGTGATGCCAGTGGATAGCCTAGTTCCCTGATGCAGTACAGCCTAGGTGTTTGGCAGCTCGAACTACCCAAGAACTTGGTATCTTCCTTTCCTGCGCTGTTCTGATATTAATGCTTTGGCACATAAAAAATGCCAACAGATGCCATCAAGTGTAAAGAGACAGGTGGTGTCAATGCGTCAGAGGAGGGACTTCCTCCAGAAAGATGACACTTGCTGAGTTATGTAGGCTGCCCATTCAAATCCCTACCCACGTGACATCTATCTCCTTGTGAGACAGTCCTAATGTCCTTGTGAGCCGGCACCATGCCATTCGCAGCCCATGAATAGAAACGTATTGTAGGTACTTTATAACAAAACAGATTTTACCTGGTAGATTTGTAAGTGATGTTTCACACTGCGTCTGTGTATCACACAGAAGCCAGTATGACACAGGGGACTGGGTAAAAGTCTGGGAGCTAGGTAACAGTTTAGTCTTTGTCACTGCTGTATGCGTTTGGTAAAGTGGCTGCCTCTTCAGGTTACTATCTGTAAAAAGTGTTGTGGCCAGATATCGTAACGCCTTTGGGTTTTGTATTATGCAGCTTTATGTACACTGTATTGTGTCAGAGACATCAAATAAGAACACTAAAGACTATGCATACAAGTTTACCGTTCTCCCGCAATCTGTTTTGCTCTTGCCTTCATGCCAGATATTTTCTGTATTTCCTCTTACCTCTTCCATATTTTGCGTCTAGATGAGCTATGAGCCTAGACCTTTCTTTTTTGGCATCAAAATCCTTCAACAGATAATAGGCTTAATTCTCTTATAGGAGCAGACAGCTTAATGAAATATCTAATCCCCAGACAATGAAAAAAATGTTTTGTCTGGTTTGTTTGTTTTATGTCACAACTGACCTTCTATATAACTCACCATTATATTATTGTTCTCATATGTTAGTTCAGCGTTCTGGAATCCAAGGTGGAAGGTACGGTTTTCTGTCTTTTGTCTCCCTTACGGGTCAAGTGGCCCAAATCTCATCCTTTTAACAAAGCAATGCAAATGTAGTTGACCATACTTCCGTTCTATACCTGTAAGTTATTACTATATGGCTATATTCTGTCATCTGTTTCAGGGTCAGGACTGTATTACTGCACACACACAAACTTCTGGAGAGCTCACAGTCTAAAATGCATGACCTACTGAAATTGATTGGGAGAAGGCTAAAATCAAATAGCTTTGCTTTTACACAAATATTTGCCTTTCTAAAAATACTTTAAGGTGCCACTAAGCTCACCGATCCATCAAGTCATGATTCATTTTCTGACAAGATATATCAAGGCTGCCAGTTTGATGACCTGCATGTCAGATATGCTCTGCCAAATCAGTCTTTGCATGTCCCATTATGTCTGCTAACTGAAATGCATTCTTTTCGTAGGGTAGAGGGTTCAGGACTTTGATTGCAGATACATGAGCTTCTAGAAATATGACGGCAAAGGGCTGTGGTTCACTTCCCTTTTGTACCTCCGTAAGAGAGCTGTCCTGCCAGACATTTAGATACCAGCGGGTTGGTATCTAAACAGAATGAATTATTTACACCCTGCCATGACTGAGTGCTCAAATATGGATCTGCATATTCCACTTGGAAGCCAGTCTGCTCACAATCTTTCACTAACCCCACTTTGTCTTTTCTGAGTGCAAGGAGCAAACTCTATGCTCAGTTTTTACGTTCTTTCTTTACAACTACTGATTGCTTAAAGCTAAAGGGGGGCTCGTAGGAAATATAATTAAAGGCAGAACTTGCCTGCTGTAGCTTTTCAGGGAGATAAAGGGCACTCCTCCTCTCCAGAAGGTCTCTATTCCTTTCCCAGTGATGCTGTAATCTGTTGCTAAGGCAGTGGCTGTGCTGTAACATAGTGTTCTCTCCCTCATTGTGTTTATGAGCAGGTGGAGCAGAAATTGCTTGGTTTCTACACAAATAGCTATAGAACAAATGTACCAAAGGAAATGGGGGGTGGGTGGAGAAGATCCACAACATGATTAACATGAAAATAAATGATGTGAGAACATGCCATATTTGAATAGTAAATATATAAATAAAGTTAATCATTGAGCACCTTCTCAGTGTGAGGCAGTCCAATTCATAGAGGATCAGACTAAACATCAGGAAATCATAGTTTTATTCCTAGCTCTTCCACTAGCCTGCTGAATGGTTTTAGCCAAGGTATTTTCTGACTCTGTGCTTCAGTTTTTCCATCCTTAGAGAGGGTTGCTGATTCTTTGTAAAGACGTATGAAAGCTGGTGTAGAAAAATCCTGCTTGACATCTGGATTTTACTGTCACTAGAAGGAGGAATTTGGTGAAGTACTAGGAAGGGCTATTGCTAAAGATGAGTTCAGAAGGGCCACTAGTAACAGGAAAAAAAAGAATTATGCGCCAAAGAAGAATGATTCAGTGGGGAGGCTGTTTGTATTCCTGTTTTGTATAATTTTACAAGGCCAAAGAAGTGGAATCCAAACCCTCTCAAGTCCATTTACATCACTGTGCTGTATCTGCAGACGTCGTTACCTTGACATTAATGTATAACCATTCACAGTGCTGGCGTTAGCACAGCACGTTTTGCCATGTATCAGACACATTGCACTGCAGAGGAAAACAAAGGCAGATGAAGTGAGAAGTGGGAGTCATGAATCATTTAAAAAGAAATAGCACACACAGAGCCCACTGTAAAAAGAATGACAGCATCACCATCGGAGCGTTGCCAGCGGGTGAGAGTGCAGCCACTGCAGCTTGGGGCGGGGGGAGAGGGAAGGCATGTGCTTTCTGAAGTCGAGACAGGCACCTTCTTTCACTAACCATCCTCATAACTTGAAATTAGGACTTCTATAACATATGCAATTAATTTCTACCCACACCCTTCACAGATGCTGCGTTTGTACAGGTACGCTTGGCACACGCACACACAGACTTGTAACGCTCTACTGCTGTGTACCCTATGCTGGAGCCACCCACACAGTGCTCCCAGGAGGTGGAGAGAATCCTCTTTTGTTAATATTTTGTATCTATTTTGCATATTCTCTGGAGGCCTGATTCTTACTTCACTCTTACGAGTTTTACACTGGTGTGACTTCGGTGATTTACACGGTTGCAACTGTCATTGTAAAAAGGGGGTTAAACTATTTAAAACATGGTGAGAGGTAACATAGTTATATGCCCAGCTCTGAAACTCTTGGTCGGGCCCCAAGCGCACTAGCAGCCCCTGACCAGCCTTCTCTGGGGCCTCCACCTGCACCCCTCACTCCTCTACCCATGAGCCCCATTTAAGCACAGGGCCAGGCACCTGTCCGTGCTTGAGCTCCAGTGTAGGGGTACCTGGTTTTAACTGTGTTGCAGCCGTGTCTGGCCGTGGACCCACACATACCCTCATGTATCGTGACTTCATATCAACTTCCTGGCTTGACTTCAGACCCGCCTCATCACCATGAACCTGCCATCTGTGGGCTGGCCATGCTGTTTAACATCTTGGTAGATGATCTGGATGTGGGGATTGAGGG
>NW_009601095.1:0-60679 GCF_000690535.1 Cariama cristata
AGGGGCTGCGGGCTGCGATGCTGGGGGCCGAGCAAAGGGACACATCTCCGAGTGTGAAAACATAATCCCCAACTGCTTTGGCAACAGAGGGACGTTTCATTCTTCCTCATGTGAAAATAGTTTAAAAACAAATAGTTTAAAAACTTCCAGTAGCAGGAATTTGAGTGCATCAGCACTGCGGGTACCCGCCATGAATTTGTTTTAGAGAAGATGTGACCCAACTGGTGTCAAGTGTGAAGGTCTGCATCCTCTCCCTGGCAAAACTTCAAATCCTCTGAAGAACCGAGTTAAAATGAAGTATTAAATGGGGACATCTAGGGGAAATGCCCGACGGTGCAGCCACGCTTCTGTCTTCAACAGAGGGCCTGGTGGTCAACGGGTGTCCATGCAAACCTCAGTGGTACCAACACCACTCACACCAGTGGGTGTATTGTGCCCCACATTCGTGTCCCATTAACGAGCCGGGGGCGGAGGTACGGGGTGTGTGTGTGTGTGTGTGTGTGCGTTTGCACACTCCGTCCTGATGTGTAATGCAGGCAAAACTCAGCACCTCGGTTTGAGAACATCTGGGCTTGGTGATTTCTCATTAGTTCCCTGATAGATTAGACCCTAGAGCGCAGGGGCTGATTGTCGCCTCTCGTTGACTTTGCTGTTAAGAAAAAAATGGGTTTATCCTGGTATGATCAGCCCTCTCATTTGTATTAGGAATTTCCCGATACTGATGCTTGAAATACTATTTAAAACTTCAGTTCCTGGAAATTTGTGGCTGTATGAAAATTTCAGCTGCCTTTTTTGAAGAAAGTTTCATGTTCCCCCGCTTCTTCCTTTCTCCCCACTGAGTTGTAGGAAAAACAAGCTGAACTTTATATAAATATAAGAGCAGTTCAGCTTCCTAACAGCTAACTTGATCAAGAAACAGGGCATTCAAAAGCAGCCATCTCTGAGCTATAGCTCCCAGGCACGTTGCACAGGACTCTGTCATGTACTGGAAAATAGAAACATCAAAGCCCTGGCTAAGAGTAAAAGCAAAGCCCTGCAGTGGCTGCTATGTAGGACCTCGTCAGCACAGACCAACAGGCTTTGGGGTACCACTTGTCTGAGGTTGAGATTTGAATTACAGTCTAAAATAAATCCTTAAGTCCGTGCTATCTTGCACATTTTAATCAGATTTAATGCTCCTGAACATTGTAAGAATAATTTCTGTCACTTGATTTTAGTACCTATTATCCTTTAACACTGAATGGAAGGGGAGCCTTTGCCTCCACATCTGAGGGGAATTCTTGAAAATGTGCAAAAAGCATTAAAGTTGTGGGACAGAGGTTATGTCTGGTTCTAGGGCAGAATTTTCCTTCTGTGAAGGGTCATTGCCATGGCACTAATTCTGTTTCGCTGATCTTCCACAGCCAACCAAGATCCAGCTGAAATCTGGGAGTTTTCTGCAGCATCTGCATTTAGGTGAAGTCTACTGCTTGTTGTCAGTATGAAATGCTGTGGCACTGGTAGAGTATTTCCAGCTCCTGGATGTTCATCGAAAGAGTTACCTGAACAGTAAGTACTTCTAAAACTGAGATTGGTGTTAATGCCCTAAAATTACAGGCCCTGTGTAATGTTTTGAAAAGAGATACACAGAACAGTACATCACTTAGGATTTAAAGCAGAGATCACAGACATTGCAAATATTGCACTTCAGATGTTACAACAAATGCAGCGCTCTGTAATACTAATTAACTAGCAGCTTGGTTAATACAAGTGCTTGGCAATACCCCAAAAAGGTTTCAGATACAGCATATATCACCATGTCCTCCCCGCTCTATCATGCCCCGGCTGCTCTGGAAGGTTACATGGCCTGATTACTCCTGCATCAGCTTCTGAAATACATACAGTTCAGGGCATCATGCAGAGCCACTGAGATTCATTTTCATCTCCCATTGAAGGTATTCCTTTCCCCTTCCCTCTTCCATTGCCTTCTTCCCTGTTTGTGAGATAGAAAAAATGTCCAAGAGCCTAAGAAACCTGTTTGATTTTACGGTATTATCATCCTCTGCATCCCACCAGCATGCAAAGCCACAGGCTTGCTAGTACTGCACAAACATGATAACCAGGTCCTGGCACAACAAGCAGATAATTGACATAGGACAAACCCAGGCCAGCGATAAAGGAGATCTTTATAGCTGTATAAGCAAGATGCCAGGAACACAGGGCAAGAGGGGATTTCTGGCTCACTGAAGCTAATTCCTCGATACTGCAGCAACCTCATCGTGTAATCTGTTCCATAAACTGATCGTGCTCTGTGTTAGAAGGCAGGTGGGTTTCTTGCCAATGATGTCTTCCACGTGAGGCTGTTTGCAAACCCCCATCTGCTGGTGCTTCCCCACCTCCTGCCTGTAGTTCTTCACTCTATTCCCATGTTTCTGGTTTGTTGGAAAAGCCCTTTTTACCTCCAGGGTGGAGTGGAAGAGAAGACAGAAAATTATCAGCACTTTAACATTGCCTTCCGTGCAGAAATCACATTTGCCCCTTTCATAAATCAGACCATCTTATTAATACTGTTCTATTAATTCTGAACAGTCTCTCATCTGCTACTGTGTTTTAATTGCCTGTGCAACCTGTTTGGGAGCAGTAGGCATTTAAAATAAAATAAATCCTGCTAATTATTGCTCCCATCTTTGTGCAGATGGTGCCTGAGAGCTCACTGGTTTCCAGATCTGCAGTTTTATTGCTTTCTCTGTAATGTGACTGACCTGAATAAGGACCAGATCATGCTGCTGTTCAACTTGCTGGACCAAAATGCAATGGGGATGACTTGCTTTAATGAGTTCTACATGCTGGCATGCATCCTCCTGTCCCACAAGGTGTGTGGGACCCTGCGGGTCCTGGAGTCGGTATAGGGACATCTGCACCATCCAATGCCCACATAAAGGGAATCAGCTCACTGGGGCTGATCTTTACTCATGGCACGCAAGGTATAGAGAAGGTCCCTGGGTCTGGATGTGGCTGTGATGCTGTTGCATAGAAAAGGAAAGCAGGGAAACGAGCAGTCCCCATGTTAATACCAACCTTGCTTCTCTGGGATGAATCCACCCCTGTACCTCTTGCCAGGTAGGAACAATCTAAACACTCCTACCAGCTCAGGCTATCCATCTTGGCAAGGAATTCTCCAAAAAACAAGCCCTCGGCTGTGTCTACCTGTAGGGAAGAAAGCAGAGCATCTCTTTCCACCCATTGGTTCCTGCTAGCTTGTATGCCCTGCTTCAGCCTCCCTGGCATCACGTACAGCCCAGGCTGGGGAGAGACCAGTGCCTTTTCAGGGAAAAGCAGTGAGGAGAGCAGGCTGCAGTGAGGGAGTGGGGTGGTAAAGCCAGGCTTACTACGGAGTTCAGCCTTGCTGTTGGATGTGTCCCGTAGCTCCGCTCTGGACCAGGCACCTGGCTGAGGGCCAGCGCTCGGGGCTGCTGCCTGCAGGACTCAGGGAGGAAGGAGAGGAGGCAAGCATGGGACGTAGCCCTGCAAGTCATTCGGCACCCAGGAGGAATGGGAAAGGACCTCACAAAGCAGCCTTGGAGCTTGGCTGGCTCAGCCAGCCCAAACCCAGCCGGCAGCAGCGACTTGCTCCGCATGGCTCTGCAGGAGGAAGCACCAGGATTTTGGTATTTCCTGCGGGTGTGACTAGCAGGAGGTCACCTTTATTCTCTGGAGGTGAGCACCAGCTGGTATTCCACGTATTCTTTCCAAGCAGGAAGCTGGTGCTTATCATCTGTTTCTAACCCTTTCAGCCCTGAAACAGAACCATCTTGAAAAGCAGTTCATCCACTGGCACGCATGACCTGCCTTTCAACTGCTGGACGTAGACAGGGATAATATGGTTGATTTTAAAGAGTCTGAAGCCATAAGGTTTCTCTTCAACATCCAGAAAGAAGAACTTAAGAAGATACCCAACAACTTTGACATTTCTGGAGATGAGGTAAAAGTAGAGAAATTACAGCCAAAAGATGCGCCATGAAAATACCCCTAAATTAAAAATTAACCCTTGGGAATAATTTTGCACAGTGGCCTGCAGCCACTTCTCACTCAAGCCTGAGTTTTCTTCCTGTTGGCTTCAGGAGCAGGTGTTTGTTGACTTACCACACAGTCTGAATTGAAAATGTTTTAACAATAAGATAGCAACAGGAAGAAATAATTTTGGAGGGGTAAACCAGGCATATTGCTCTGTCAGAGAAGACTTTAATGGGAAGAGGTGGGCAGGACTGGCAGCAATGCCTTTATTTAAGCATTTTCTTCTGAGTTTTCTTGTGGCTTCTCATCATTTTCCAAGCTCTCTGCAGTCTATTCTCAGAGCTGCTGGCCAGGGCGGTACCTCAGCAGGGTACACTTGGACTTGAAACTCATTCTAGAAACATTACAGGTGCCATACGTTGGCTTATGCCCATGTCATGGAGATGCTGATGCCAGATAAGAGCCCCAGGGGAAGCTCTCTTCTCTGATGGATCCCTCACTTTGACCTTAAACCAGCTCCAGGTTCCAAGGAGAGGCCGTAGGGAGCTCGCCCATCCCTGCCCCACGGCAGGGAGCAGCTCCCTGCAATCAGAAAGGGAACAATGCTGGTGACAGCACTTCTCCTCCAGCTCTGCATTCACCCAGTCCTCTGTATGGAGGTGCGTGCACACATCCCTCGCCAATTTGCTTGTGCCACCAGCTCACCTTTGTCCCTGTCTGCTCACCAGTGCTCTTTCAAATCCCTCCCTGCTCTGAAGTACTCTCTGATTAATGACCACCTGCAGCTACACTGGTAGGGAATCAGTCATTAATACACTGTAGACATCTCTTACCTCTGTCACAGCTTCACACCATCCTCATGACTTCAGCATCTCAGAATGCTCCAGGAGCACATTTAGCAAGACAGCCATTAGTAACTGAGGGAGATCCCTTCTCTCTCTCCTCCTGTCTGCTGCTAGGTTCCTGGGTTATTGTTTTTATTGATAATTCTCCTCCTCTATAGTCCACCACCAGTATCCTCTTCCATTATTTGTTACAAGCAGTTGTGGCATCTCTCCTGTAAGCCCCGCAGGGCTTGCAGCCGGTTTCCTGCGTGGTTTAGCAGTGCAGTGAGGTATCAAAGCCTCTGTCCTGCTCCAGAGCCGGCGGATAGTTCTCTAATGCCCTTGGAGTAGTTTCCCAGAATAAGCTGTTTCAGCCCCAAGTTGCATTGATCCTGTCCTTTCATCTCCAGGCTGCCTGATTAAAAGGTCACTTCAGGCTGTGACACAGCCATGAAGTGACCCTCCTCCTCCCATCCACCCAGCCGCACCGTAACTCCAGCTGTTATGAATCATTCCAACATCTGCAAGTCATTACAAATAGCAGACAAACAGCCATGTGCCAGGGAGCTGCCCTATGAGCCTGTAACGTGTTCAGGATGAGCCGGAGGCCATCAGTTGAAACCAATTTCTCCTGACTCAGTTGGGAAACTAGAGCAAGTTGGAGAAGGGGACAAGAGCCTGGACTCGGGGTCTTTCTCTGAAATTACTGTTTATATTGGGCAAGGATGCCCTGCTAAGCTAGAGATCTATCTCCTCTCCAAAACTAGCACCTGAACTACAGGGAATTCAAGATGGTTTGCAGTCTTCTGCATTGATAGACAACAACAAAAAGAGGAAGGGGATCATGAATAGCCTCCCAGCAGGACCACCAAGCCCCTAACAGACTAACCAGAACCCTTTACCCAGCTTGGACTTGGAACACCACAGCCTCGCTTCTCCATCCCCTTGGGCTCAGCTTACAACTGTCAGATAGACGTACTAAACTTCTAGAAAGTGAATAAATCAAAGCACTGTAGTAAAGCAATCGCCTGTTCTGTTTTCTCCCTTGCACATTGCCACTGCTTTGCCACAGTGAGCACCAGCGGGACTGATGCAACTTGGGCTTCAGGCTCATGCCTCACAACTCTCGGCAGGACTAAGCCTAATGTTAGCGTTCTCTTCCCCCATGTACTGCAATAGGTGTGTCATCTTGGTATTTTAGAGACAACCTCTTGCTGTCCCCTCTGTTTTACTCTGGTTTAGTGAGAGCCATCCTCCCCATCGCTGCTGTTTTGCCACGCTCACACACAAAGCAAGGCTGGTTTGAAATGGGGCAGACTGGTCCTCAAGGTTGGAGCCACTCATGCTGGCAGCTTTCTGCTCCACATCCCCCGCCTGCGCTCCGGGCTCGGGCAGCTCCCTGCATCCCTGCTGCCACGCTCCTGAGGAACAGCCCAACAACAGGAAACGCTGTTCGATTTGTTAATGAAACCACCTAATTAAGTCCATGTGGAGAGAGAACATGAGAGGCAGTTTAGTTTCCCTTGCTAAATATTGACTGTTTACCCTTTGGGCACGGCAATCTAGTGAATTTATTTCCCCCTCTCACCTTAATCACAGGTCATCACACCATTGAGCCTCCTCCAAACTCGCTGCCATTAGAGTTTCCCTAACGAAGCAGCATGGCTGCAGCATAAGGAACTAATTAGAATAGAAAATTCCAGTCTCCAAGCACGGCCGCTGACCTCCCATGAAGCGAGGTTTCGGCACGCCTGTAAGGCAGCATCCCACCTCTCAGACCTTTGCAACTGCTCTGAAGCCAGAGAAAATAAGCTACGCAGCTGAAGTCGCAACTTTTCTGGGATTATTCAGAGAAAGAGACAACACGACAAACCACTCTTTGCAGCTGAAAGCTCAGTGCCTTTTCTATAAGTTACCTCGGTATTTTTAGCCCCGATTTGGAGGAATGAGCCACCCTGAGCCTTCAGCTGGATGCTCCCGACAGCACCCAGGGTGACTCCGGAGTTCTGTGCTGACCAGGGCAGTTGCCCCCCCGCACAAGCAGCAGCAAAACCAGGTCCACAGTTAGAGACCATTTCCCTTAAGTGCTGTCTCTGCAGCTCAGCACCAGGTATTAACACGGCACCCGTCCACAGGAGCACAGACCAAGCGGGATGGGTATATTGGCCACACTGGGATGCAGCTTTAGCCAGCAGAAAGCAGTTAGAGCTTGGCATGGGGTCAGGAGCGAGGGTGCAACATCCATCGTGCGGCAGGAACCCCATGTTAGTCGTAGCATGTTATGCAATGCCATATAGCGAGATACAGGTCAGTGAAATACAAATATAGACACAATACAAACATTCATCATGTTGCATGTTAATTAGGAATAGAAACACAGTAATCTATATAATGTAGCTCTATAAAGCATACATAGTCTTCTCCTCCAAGCTTATATGCTGTAGGGTATGAAGCAGCACTTGATTTCACTGCTTGCAGCAGTGACTGAGAAAATTTCAACTCTTGTGCACTTTTGGCCTAGAATCCACGTCCTTTTGAGGTTTTGCTTCAGTCAACAGTCTGCCCACAGTTCCCCAGCCCACTTCATACACCACAAGATGCTACAGCTGCACACGAGGGACAGCTTGGTGTGGCGTGGGTATGTATGCACACACACACCACCACGAGACCGACATCCCTCTTAGCACCTGACAAGTGACCGCACTTTGCTCAGCTAGGAGATGGGCAAAGACAGATCACACGTAGTTTTATAATCCTGGTGTTTGAAGAGATCAGCTCTGAGAAGTTGTCTGTCCGTGCTGAGGGAGGTGGAAGCAGGGTTGTCTCATGGGTCAGAACAAATGTATACAAACCAGCTGTTGCACCTGTTATTTTACATATATAAAAAACAAGGGATTATGTATATATACAAGAGATTATACACACACACACACATATAAAAGAAATAATAATAAGTATAAAAAAGTTCTAGGACAATTAAACAAGCATGTGATTTTAACTCGCATGACAAATTCTACAGTCAAATTATCCTAACATTAAAAAAAAAAGTTTAGCTGTGATAACATTAGACCAAAGTGGCCTACAAAAAATTATTCCTATTCCTCTGACACCTCAGGTAGTTAATCAAGACTATAAAAATGGTGATCTGAATTCAGACAACATGTTGGTTAATGTAATTATAGGACAATTACACAGATCCATTATTTTACACTGCTCACCAAGGAGCCAGAAGCACACCTGCAGACAGCAGGAGCTGGGCACAGAGGAGGTTTACGCTGGATGTCTGAGCGCATCTCCAGGCTCTGCATTCTCCACGGACTGCACACCTTCTTTGCAAGATAAAATGTTACACACCAAAATTATTACCAAAATGTGTCTCTAGGGTATCAGACAGGTAATGAAAAGTTGTAGAGCTCCAGCTCAGAATTAAAAGCCCTGTTGAAGACATTTTAAAAGAAAAACAACACTGAGTTTATTTCTTAAGGCATGGCATTTCCAGGATTACTTTTATTTCTTAAATGCAAGGGGGAAAAAAGTTTCTCTTTTTTGTTTTAAATACAGGAAATTTTGTACAGCATTTCCGATAGAAGTTCATGATGGTTTCCTCTCAATGGTAAAAGATCTTCCCTAGCTTAAAAAAAAACCCCACATAATTTAACAGTCTAAAGACAACCTGTTTGTGCTTTGCAGTTGATTAAAAATATGTGCACATGCTACTGCAATATGTCAACCAAGAAACAGAGGTACAACATGAAAACACATAATGCATTTTAAAAGTTACCTGATGTTCACAGCATCTTTATATTGGCCTAGAATTCTTCATTGACTGAAGGAGCCAGGGAGGGGAAAAAAGTTAAAGAGCATGTTTTACACAACTGGTATATTTGATTCTAAAAGACTTTATAAAAGTTACAGTGGAAAAAAACAGTCATGTCACTGGAATCCCCTCGTCCTTGTTTCACTGCGTGTTGGAGTTGTGTATATTCTGTGTCAGTACCAAATCTAGCACCGCGTCCTAGTAATATGAACATTTGTTACATGGCACACACAAACAAACGGCATACAAAAAGTTTTACCATAAAAATGAAGATATTTATTCAAGAAGTACAAATTTGATGGTACCAGCCATCTTTGAAAGCCATTACCATGAGGCAGAGAGGACACAAACCGGTCTCTTGCTCAGAGCATATGAAAGCAAGTGTCTTACAAATTGCCAGCTAACGCAGTCATTTCAATCATTGCTCAAAAGCCACCTCCACTTTTTAAACATTCCCTGGACTTGAGAGGCACAAATAGGATTTTTAATACATGACCAGTTAGTTATTTTAATAAAGCCATCAGCTAAAATTTATTTTGTTTTAGATTTCCTTAAATTGTCTCCAGCCTTTGACTGGATTCAAATTTCCTAAAGAAAAAAAGGGATTTGGGAACAAGCAGGTGCAGAATTTTTGGAGCTCAAGATGAACTAAAAGTTTTAAGGCAGGAGTCAGGATTTTAAGTTCTCTATTTGCCCCACAGCTCTGATTGAATGGTCTTCATCTGTAAAATATACAAATACAGAGTTCTACTGGATAAATACCCAACAACTGGTCCTGCTTGGAGGGCAGGAACATACTTTTTCACAGAGAGTCCAGTGGACACATTTATTAAAAGTCTCAAAGTCCACGGTAAGAAGCCCACTGGTTAAAACATCTCATCTTCCAACTATTTGACTTTTGTAGGCTCAGTGGCATGTATCTCCCTTGGAAGGAGAGCTATAGCTCCATCTATGAACAAGAGCAACACACACGCAGCTACAGAGTATCTAAGCGGATGAAATATGGAAGAGGAGAACCATTTGCAGAACAGAGCAATCAAAAACACTTCATGAAAAGGAAAAAAAGTCTTAAAGCAGGCAGACTTGTATATACAGTCATTAACCAACAGAAGTATTTGTAGCTGCAGATATAATAGCAGGACATTCATCTTCTTTGGGAGAAGACAGAAGCACGGTTGCTGGAAAGTTTAACTCCAAGGCTTCCTAGATCAGTTAACCTGGAAGGCAGATCACCAATATCTAGTAGGTTTGAAGCAGATTTTTTCCTTTTTCCAAGGAAGTGGCAGAGCATAAGAATCTCATCCCCTGATCCAAAGCAAGTTTTCAAGAACACCTTTCTCAAATACCTCTACATCCTATTCCACAGCTGTCCAAGAGCTGCCAGCCATCATCCAGGAGGGAGTCAGAATTATGGGGGAAGTGGTGAAGGGCAAAGGAAAAAAAGCCCCTTTTTCTAACAGAGACTACTTTCATTTCAACATAACAGGATCTGAGCAGCGCAGTGAAAAAGCCAAGAATTTTTTTTTTTTTTAAATGTAAACATTCTCTGCATAAGGTGCAGGGTCTTGGATGTATGCACACTGACATAGAAAAGAGTCTGTAAAATATAGATCAAGAGTCAGAAATGTAGCTACCACTTAGGCTTCTGAAGAAGAGAGACATGGAGAAACGTACAGCATTCAATTTGTCAACACTTACACAGTGAAAATGCTTTCACAACTCCATGGCTAAAAGCATCCCACCATTGTAACAAAGATTATTTTTTTTTAATAGTTTTTAAAAGTTTTTACATTATTTACTAACAATGGATATATATGCAGAAGCACATCATACTACATCAATATTTTAATCAATCAGCCATCTGCTTTACCAAAGGTTATGCACATTGCCATGTGTTGCCTCGTTGCTCCGATGAACCCTTCTTTCCTCTAGTCCCCAAAGCAACTTAGGAACTTTCTGTGAAAGGCAAAGAGGAGCTGGGTTTTGTTTGGTTGCTCCTGGGGTGAGGTTTTTTGTTGTTACTATTACTTTTAGCATTGGGGTGTCTATTAAAAAACTTATTACACTGCTGACTCACATCATTTAGTTTTCCAAAATACTTCCCAGATCCAGAGAAGCAAAGGCTTTCAGAAAACCATAAAAGTTCTTACAGTGCAGCTATTCCAAGCTGTGTTTCCTGCAGGACACCAATAAACTGTGATGCCCCAAAAGCCAAGGTAGTCACTGAAACTTTTGGGAGCTGGATGCTCTGAAGAAGCAGCTGTCACTTGGCTGTGGAAGATGACCCTGAGCATCCTTCTGTAGCGCATCGAGTAACGTACCTACAGCATCTGCGCTTTTCTGGAGCTCCCTCGCCCCAGCAGACTACGTGTGTTCATGCCTCTCTGCCCTTCAAGCTGTTCAGGAGTGTGGACTTTCACTAGATTATTACTTCTAGGTCAGGCAGAAGCAACAATAAAGAGTATAAAAATCTGAATCATGTCAAACAGACTTGTCACTAACACGGTAAAAAAATGTTATCTACTGGAATCAGTTCACAGCCAGAGCTAATCAGGAGTCACACAAAGGGATGATGGGCCTAACAAATAAAAAAAAAAATTAAAAAATCCTATTACTCCTCACTTGTCTGTCCTTGGCATTGCAGTTCATGTCTGCGTGCGTTAAAAAAACCACACGGTGCGGGGCAGCACACCAACTGGCATGGCAAAACACACGCTGCCAGCAACGCTGAGCTGCAAGCTCAACACACGCTAACACTGCAAAACAAACACGCACACACCAGTGTGCTCCCACCCAGCCTCCCCGTGAGCAGCCACTGGTGTCCACCACGCAGACCTGCCCCAGCCCTTCTCACCAGCACTGCCAGCTAAACAGTGGTTTAGTACTTGGTTAGTCTCACTTCAGCCATGCCTACTCTGCTCTGCAATTAAAGCCTGCCCTCCCTCCCTCCTCGCACACGGGGAGCCCCACGCTGCCCCAGGAACCCACAGGAACCCACACGAGTCCCACGGGAGCCCCAGCCCAGTCCCCTCCACCGGCATTCGCACCGAAGACCATCTCGTGGGACAAAGACAAGGCATTTCAGAGACAGAAATTACTGTCCTCTCAATGTATATTGCAACCTTTAGTTATATACACGGGATATGCTAGTCAACATGCTGTATGCCTGTATGCCTTCATTACTATTTTTCTTAATATCTCTATATATTTTGAAACTTGGAATTCTTTCCTAATACAAATCCTGTAAAATTTGTTTCCAGCAGGGTATGCGCTTAACAAATCTGTCATTTTATACAGAGGAGGTTGAAAAGTCTTCACTTTCACCTGTAAAAGCATTTTACCATTGCATTTTTTCTGTTTTAGGTATGTGCTTAAGGGACAAGACGGGGGAGAGGCTGTTAGAGAAAAGAGTATTTTCATTAATCAGTTCTCTGTTCTACACAAAGTCCACTGATGACATGGCCTTTGTATCATCATATCATCACCTTGCTCCCCAACATAAAAGCAATTAATATAAACCACGGCCATCTATAACAGCATAGTAAAACTGAACCTTTTCCAACTAAGAGGGGGGAGAGGGGAAAGAAGGAGCTCTCCCAGACCCTACGGACTGTAATCTCACAAACAGTACATGGTGACAATTGCCTGAACAAAAATAGGAAGAAAAAAAAAAAAATCAACAAAATGTATCCTACAAAAAAAAAAAAAAAAGTAGTGTTTTAGTGTTCACAGTTACAGAACTGTCACCCTGGTTTGCTCCTCCTCAAATCTATTATGATTCTCCCCCTTCCAGAAGGGACTGCAGGGAAATGACATCGTAAAGATCATTTATACAGAGATGTAAGTTATGCCTTAGGAGACAAGTAGTGGGTCCCTGGCATGAAACCATCCTTTGCCCAGTGAAAATCCAAGAAATTTTTGAGTTGTTTATATATCAAATATTTTTTTTCCCTCTGGACTGCAAAAGATCTGTCTGCCAAAACCCAGTATAGTAAATCATATTTGTCTCCACAATAGAAAAATTTTGTTATAGATTAGTATTTATCAGCTTTGATTTCATCTTTAAAAGGAAAATCAAATCGCTTTGGTGTTTATGAGAACACAGAATGAGTTTTTCTTTGCACAGCTCTGCCACTGCACTTCAGTCATTCTGTACCAAATTGGGCTAAAGGAGCTGTCAAAAAACCATAGGCTTAATACAACATGGGGACCAAAAAGAAAGCCACATTTATTTGGGGTAGGGTGCAAAATGCCTATAAAATGTGGATCTGTTTTCCATCCAATGTAAATTCTGTGCCTGCTTCCACCTGCTGGGAAAGACTCGTGATGTTGTACAAATGACCTCTGCTCGTTCTGGCTCTATGCTGATGCTCATGGAGCAAAAACTCCCTTCAAGTTGGAGCAACTTGAGTTCTATGGAGTTAAATGAAGGAGCAAAAGTAACAAGTTTAAAATTGTCGACGTAACCCACTAGTTTCACTAGCAGACAAGAAAGAGCTGGGAGAGCTGCAGCTTTAGACCACTGCTTCAGAGACGGAAGACACAAACCAATAAAAATACGCTATTCATACCTGAATAGCACATTTGACTTTGGAAGAAGTGAAGTCATTTCAATGACGGCTAAAAAACCCAGGCAAACTAGAAATCATGTTTAAAAGGAACAGAGCATTTGATCTCAACCAAAGGCATTACCAGATGGGTGCAGAGGGTCCAAAGGAACACAGAGAGCATCTCTGACCGAGGGAACAAGCAATTAGATCCCCCTCCCCCTCAAATATGCTCCAATTCAGATTTTTGAGACTACAAAAGGATTTGTCATTTGCCAAAAGGGCTCCTCTTACATTCTGAAGGGAAAGCACTGGCTGTGAACCGCCACCGTCATGCTCTGGGCCGCAGCGTGTGTCGGTGAGGATACCTCCAGTCATCCTGGCTGGAGAGTCACCAGAGCTAGAAGACTGGCTGCTGCTTCGAATGACACATGAAAAGCTGAAAACTGTGTGCTGTCGCATCCTCCTTAACATCTTCCATGCTTTGTGGCCTCTAGAAACTGAGCAGGGGAAGTTGCAATCCATTGCATCTGGGTGTCATTGCAATTAAACCTAGACCTATTACACCAGTACCATTTGACAAAGGTGATGCACCTAATGCTTAAGCACAGACCAGTGCATCACTCACCTTAGCTAGCCTGATCAAAGCTTGTTTTAATGATCTGAGTGATATACAGTAATTCAGCAGGCACGTATTCAGGTGCCGGTCAGCCAGTAAACTTCAGGCTAAGTCAGTCCTGTAGCAAGTAAGTTTACAGTACAGTACGTGAGAGTATACATTGACTAAGTTATTGCCTAAGGCTCTGGCGGGCTGCGTTGCCAGCTCGGGAGCCAGCAGTGGCACAGGACTGCGTTGCCATCTTGGAATGTACAATTGCTCGGTCTGAGCATCACCAGGAGCTGCCTGCGTGGGACGGAGACCGATCCCCCAGCCCAGCTCCGCTGCCTGAGGCTGGCTGTGCCCCAGCGGTACCTGGGCGAAGCATGCGAGTTAGGTCAAACCAGAAAGGATCCCTGTGAACAGGCAGTGTGGGACTTACCCAGAGCAGCTGCAATTTTTGCATGAACTGTATGTGGTGCTGATATGAAATTTTATAAACTGATTTGTTTTAATTTTTTTTTTTTTTTTTTAAAAGTGCTCTATGTTGCTCTGGCTCCATGGATCAGGATACCACCGACAGTTTTAAGAATCATTACATATTTGTATTGTTTAAGTGAACGACAATCTCCTCCCTCCCTCTTTATACCTCCTCTCTTTTCCCTTCCTCTTCCTGCTCCTTCCTTTGCCCTTGCCCTGTGCTGCTTGCTGTTGTGGTAAATATGAGACCAGGCAAACCCCAAAGGCCAGTTTACATTTTTATGTTTTGTTTTTGCAGATCTCCATCACAGATGGAATTTTTGCTGGTCATTTCTTGGAACAAATCCATTAGCAGGACAAACCGAAAGAAGAGAGGGCAGTGAAAACAAACCCCATGACAGAGATGGAGGAAAGAAGAATCAATAAACAAGCAGAAATCAGTTTTCCACCGGGGTGGGATTTGCTAAGGGCTGGCTCACGATGACTTGCACCACGTAGTCCTTTGGGATTTTCAGCTCCTCCAGTTTCATTTTGTCTGCCAGCGGCCTGCCCGAGAAGAACCAGCGCTGGCTGCCCGGCTCCACTCCCTCCACCGCGTGCAGCCGCCTCTTCATGTGGTACACCGTGTCCATGCTGCGGACCATGAGTTTGAGGTCTTTGCCTGTGGACAGGCGCAAACGAAGCTGGCATTCGTGCCCTGAATTGGGTGGGGGATCAGGAATATCCAGAGTCTCCAGGTCGCCCTTCTCCTCTATCATGTTGATAGGTGGGGCGAGGCAGTAGACGGGAAGCTGGTACCGGTTGCCCAGTTCATCGTAACACTCTGTAAGAGCACCTTTAGGAGATAAAAAGGGAAAAATTGAGTATGAATGCGTTTCATATTTAACACTGAACAGGTTACACTTGGAAGCATTTACCCTACTGTTAAATCATCCGAGCGATGTGGTCTGAGTTCAGGCTTTAAAGGCTTGATACAAAAATCTCAAGTTTTCATTAAAAACTGCTTCACCTTGTTTTCATATGGAAACTTGGGGTTGAGTTAAAAGCCAAACGCACCCCTCCCTCCAGATAAACTAGGATAAACTTCAAAAGCGGCAGGAAGGAAGAGACAAGAGAGGATGATGTTCTCCCCATATTCAGGGCACATGTACACCCAGAAAATGCTACCTGGATGAATTACACGATCCTGAACCTGAGCTGTGGAGAGGCAAAATGGCAAAGACCAAAGGCAAAAGATCACTGTGAAAGAAAGATTTTCTAACTTCTCAGACATTCAAATATCGCTGAAACAGTTTCATATAGGACTCATGTTTTAGTGAGCACTGCCAGAACAAACAAACATGACCACCCAAGTCGGACAACTCTGTGGCTCCGTATGGAACGCCGCGTCACCACCAGAGCCGTGACACCCAGCACACACTTTATATTTGCACAGCATCTGCAACTCCCATATGCAAAGCCCTGAAGTTTCAGGAGTGATTTTTCTTTCCCCAGACTCCTGAGAGGTTCCTCGGGATAATCGGGGTGTTCGTGTTAACGATGACCGAGCAGCGGTGTGCTGCCTCGCAACTTATCGAGATGGTGCAACACGCACACAACAGCTCAAAAATTGTAACACTTACTGAAGTAACAAATACAAGCTGACTCTTTCACAGTATGAGACAGACTTTATAAAGATATTTCAAGAACTACCCTGGAAAAATGGCAGCACATTTTTCATAATGCTTTAAGAGTTAAAGTAAGAAAAGGCTGAAAGCAGAGCTCTGCTGCATACAGCGCACGTCACTTCTTGCAGCGAGCCAGGAAACAGAGATGCTGAGGAAGCTGCATTCTAAATCACAGCAGAAATCCCTTCTCACTGTGGTTAAACAACCGCAGATATTCACACTCCAAGCAGATGCTTCTCCCCTGTTTTGAATTTACCTGCTGTAACAGATTTCCACATTTTTGCCCCTAGAGGAGGCACATTCACTTGCAAGGTACCCATCCTGGTGTAGCTGGAAATGTTTGAAGAGGAGCCAAGTCCTTGAGCTACGGAGTATTTTAAAAACTCTTTGACTCGGCAGTTCTGCACACAACACCCAACTGCTCCTTGTTAGAAACTCAGAGCGGTTTTTTTACTTGGAGGTTTTTTCATGCTGACAGTGAGTTGTCTTAAACTTTGCTGTTTGATCAGCAAAATTACCGCAATACAAAATTGTAACTTGGGGATATACTGTGTCACTCAGCCCACTGTGACAGCAGCATCTTGAGCTGGAAATCTCCTTTCTTTTAGACAGAAGCTCCCCTTTTTTAAGGTTAATTTACGTTGATGAAAACACACAGAAGAAATCTTTGGCTAAAAGATCAATGGTTCAGGTGCAGCTGCTTTTGGACACTTTTCTGTTTCTACAGCTAGCACCAAGGCAGCCATGCCCTGAGATTTATTGAGAAAACAAAACAAAAAAAGGAAATCCAGAAAAATATAGTTATACCACTTATTACAGTCTTGTATCATTTATGAAGCTCAGAGGAAACCCACTTTTATCAAAACTGTATCAGATCCATACCTTTTATGGTACTTTGTGATTTACAGACTAAAGCCTGAAGTTCCCGTACTTCAATTTTGTTTTACAATGTTCATTTCATTCTGTACGCCTGATCTATTTAGTAAATGTCACAGCACTAAATTCTGGATCACAGTTCACAGAACTAAGCAGATGTAGTTTGCTGGGAAAAAAAAGAAAAATCCAAACCTTAACAGCCTTTAAGTTGAGCCAGAGCAGAGAAACTTCTTTAAAAGCTGCGTATCTTAAAAAGAATGCTCCTGCTTTAGAATAGCATATCAAAGAGATAATTTTGAATACCATGGCATATGCTTGCTAAGGAATTTCTTCATCATTTATGTCCTTGCCCAGTTGAACTAACATCAAGGTCAAAGCATATGCTATAAACGCTGAACTGCTTAATCATAGTCAGATAAGCAATATTTAAAAAATCCTCTGAAACAGTAGCTAACTTGGAGGTCTGTCTTTTAAAGGACAAAAAAAAGGGACAAAAAAAAAGACAGAGTAGAGGAAACCTCTCGCCACTAATAACTGCACAGTCCCATCCTAGGCAAGAAATGGTTTATAACAAATTGTTACCGTAACAACAGGCTACCATAAACGTCACCAGTAATCCCATTCTTCCACTCACACTGGTAGAAGTATCCCTAAGACTCTTAAGTCCTATTACCTAACACTCAATGGCTTTAAAGACTGGATATATTGATTAAAGCACAGAAGACAACTGTTATGAGCAGAAGAGACTTTATGATGGCACCATCTCCTTACCGGCACACCGTGCTTGCGGAAGGCCAAGCCGGAGTTCCAGGGAGGAGATGAGGAGGTGTTGGTCCTCACCTGCAAAGAGACAGGAGCTGTGCACACACAGCCCAGTCCTCTTCAACCAGCTAATTCCCAGTGGGCTTTACATTAAGTGATCTTTGGAGAGGGTCAGGCTCTGCTACAACCTTCAAGATGTCATAAATGGCAACAAACTCAAAGGCAGAACGCAAAGGGGCGTTACGTTGGTTGGAGTTCAAATGTGAAACAATTGCTGAAGGTGTTAACCAGAAGGCACGGTGAGTGTGGAGCTATTTTAAGCGATGCAGGCAAACACAAGTTATCGGAGAGGAAGAGAGAAAGTGGTTGAATTACCCGCAGCCACCATGGCGAGGCCTATCATCCCCAGCCAGATGGCAGCTCTTCACCGAGGCATTTGCTGCAGCATCCCTTACGCAGTGCAAAGCATGCAGGAAATTAAACATCTGAACTACAAAACCCTTTGTAATTTTGCTGGTTTAATTGAAAACCATGTTTCAGATCCTTTCTGCAAGATACATCAGCTTGGATGACACAAGTTATTCAGCAGGAAGGGGTACTAAAAGAATGTCAAGCTTTTATGAGAAAAGACAGGGAGAAAAGAAAAAAAATATTTTTAAGGTTTTCCTGTTACCTAGGCAACCAGGGTCCTCACCAACCAGCTACAGCACATGAAGGATGCAGCCTTCCTTAAACCAGAGAAGGAAAAAGGAACACAAACAGAGGTTTCACAGTCCATGCAGGCAGCCCAGTGCCCTCCCCTGCCAGCACCGTGCTCTGCTGGTGGCCAAGGTGCCCAGAGGTGTGCGAGGACAGCCCGCTCGCAGCCCTGCTCAGGGAGGTTTCCCCTTCCTTCCTCCAATCCTGCAGCTGGACACTGCAACAGATGACCAGACCAAGTTCAGATACGAAAGGGTGAGCTGGTACTTTGAATTTTCACTGCTGGATCATATAAAGAAACCACGTAAGAGGGGCAGATTTCAGGAAGAAAGCAGCATAGAGGATGGGTGGCAGGCATGCAGGTCTAGGTGAAGGATTCTGTGCTGGACATGAAAGATCAAGACGTTATAGAAATATTGTAGAACAGTATTGAAGAGAGGACAAATTAAGCTTATCAATACTTCATATACTTGAGTATTCTCTGTGCATTTCAATACTCCTCTAGATGTTCATGAGGTTCTCAAGCCTATCCAGAGGGACCTTGACAGGCTGGAAAGGTGGGTCTGTGCAAACCTCATGAAATTCAGTAAGGCCAAGTGCAAGGTCCTGCACCTGGGTCAGGGCAATCCCAAGCACAAATCCAGGCTGGGCAGAGAATGGATTGAGAGCAGCCCTGAGGAGAAGGACTTGGGGGTATTGGTTGATAAGAAGCTCAACATGACCCAGCAATGTATGCCTGCAGCCCAGAAAGCCAACCGTACCCTGGGCTGCATCCCAAGCAGCGTGACCAGCAGGTCAAGGGAGGGGATTCTGCCCCTCTGCTCCGCTCTGATGAGACCCCCCCCCGCAGTACTGCCTTCAACTCGGGGGTCCTCAGCACAAGAAGGACATGGACCTGTTGGGGCAAGTCCAGAGGAGGCCACGAAGATGATCTGAGGGCTGGAGCACCTCTCCTGTGAGGACAGGCTGAGAGAGTTGGGGTTGTTCAGCCTGGAGAAGAGAAGACTCCAGGAAGACCTTAGAGAGGCCTTCCAGTACCTACAGGGGCCTACAAGAAAGCTGGGGAAGGACTTTTTACAGGGGCATGGAGTGATGGGACATGGGACAACGGCTTTAAACTGGAAGAGGAAAGATTTAGATGAGATATGAGGAAGAAATTCTTCACCATGAGGGTGATAAGGCACTGGGACAGGTTGCCCAGAGAAGCTGTGGATGCCCCATCCCTGGAAGTGTTCAAGGCCAGGCTGGATTGTGCTTTCAGCAACCTGGTCTGGTGGAAGGTGTCCCTGCCCATGGCAGGGGGTTGGAACTGGATGATCCTTAAGGTCCTTTCCAACCCAAACCATTCTATGATTCTATGTTGATATGACTTTAATAAACTTGGACATAAAAACATCCTGGTAGCAACATGAAGAACTGCCTGTGAGGAAAGTCAATAAGAGAACCAACCAACAAACCAATCCACCCACCCAAACCCTAATCCTCTCCAACTTTCTATCATTCACAATTAAGATGCCATGGCACGTGATCTAAGGAGTGCTTTGAGGATCTCATTGACCGATTCATTATTCTGAAAAGTTCCTAGTTAAAGACTTACACTGTCAAGCAAGCTCTAGAGTCATTCAGTATCAATGCTGCAACACAGTTACGGAGTTTATAGGCTTATTCAAGTCAGACAGAACAGAAGATACGATGCTAGAACCACAGCAGATGGGATTATTTTAATATTTCAAAAGTGGTATCAGCTTGGAGACTGAGGAATTCTGGAAGGAGGTGCGAGGCAGAGCTTCTTGTTGGTTGTTATCCAGGTAGGAGACAGCTTGAGAGTTTTGGGCGGAAAAATAAGCAGATGTGATCAAGCATACGGAATTGGAACATTTTGAAATGAATTGCCTCACATGCCATAAAAACTTTGTTTTAGCAAGATTATTAGGATGGTGATATTTCTCTGGATTTGTAAGGGGAAACACTAAAAAAGGACTGGTTGAAATACTGCTTCCACCCCGAAGCAGTTCAGAGTTTGGATTTACTTGTCCTTCTGCACATAAAAGGACTAGCAATTTAAGAGACCTAAATGACATGAAGCTAAACTTTTGCAAGAGTAATTGAAATCAGGCATATATGACCACACTCATCTAACAACATAAAAAGTTTTAATGCATTTTAACAGCATTTTGACATTTCTTTAAAGCTGCATACCATTCTCTCTTCAGAAAAAGCAGCAAATTTCTTGTTTTCTGTTCATGATGTGCCTTCTATTTCTTTAAGATTTTGAGGAGGATTACTCAGAAACGCCCAGAACTTAAGAACTGAGCAGATTTCCATCTCTCCTTCCCTTCCCCCAGACAGACTTGCTGCAGGAAGAGAAATTAAGACGACACAAAATAAAATCTAGCATTGCAATGAGACTAGCTAATTTAAGGAGCTAAAGTATCTGTGTATAACACATTTGCCCAAGGAACAGCTGGTTCATTTGTTTTTCTCTCATTCCAAACCCAAGCTGAGCCTGGATTGCTGAATAAATTGGCAATAGTAGAGTTTTCACCTGTAGACTATTGGTTTGAATCCAATATAGGTCACTAATGCCTGAAACTCATTATGAGCATCAGAAAACAAGTGAATCTTCTTCTGGGTCCTACAGTACAGCAATTCCTAGAGAGCAAGGACTGAGGCAGAAAAGTTCAACTATCTCTTCATTTTTATTAGTTGCTGATTCCAGGTCACAGCTGGGAAACACAGGATCACATAACAAACAAAAAAACCATGTACTGATGTCAACAGCATGCGAGCGTGGTGAAGGGTGGCTTTGTTCAGTATGCGAACAGGATTGAGATGAACAAGTAAAAACACGTAGTGGTTTGTTCCAGCTCACCTACAACCATCACAAACTGGGAGGAGTTAACAGAAAAAAAGCTCTTTCACATTAAATCCTGTATAACTTAATAATGACTGAAACAGCTTAATGTTGCAGTTAGCAACTGTAGCTCTCCCATTTTCTGGAGGGCAACGCGTGGGAGTACTCATGCAAGCCTGTGCCTTGCACCACGTATGGAGAACAATAAAGCAACTATAATCATTAATAGCGTGGATGAAGCACTTGATAATAAACCACATATATAAGCCCCTTCGCATGCTGCTTCCACTTTCATGGGCTATGCAAATTTAAACTACCAAAAAGCTACTGTACAAAGCCTTTACAAAGGTACAAGCTTGTCTCCTAAGCTGCAGCACAACTCCTTCCACAACCCAGCTCTGCTCTCATCTTCAGCCTCCCTTTATAATAAAGGACTTAATCCAGCTCCTTAAAGAATGGGGTTTGTAGATCCTAAGTGTTTAAGCATTTAATAATTCTCATTTCAAATTCACTGAAAAACAGCTCTTCCATTATGGGAACATTATCAGTCTGGCTCAATTCCACAAAGGAGAACTCCCAGAGCCAGCAGGAGATCCCAGTGCTTCAGGAGCTGCTTGGTAAGCGCGGACCAGTTCACTCCCACTTGCGGCAACTGGCACAAGACAGACTGGAATTGTGCTTAGTGCATTACAACAAGGGAAAGGAGGAGAAAATTAAGATACTCTGCTACTGCCTTTGCAATCGTCTCACCCCGTTCTTTGGCAGGAGAACTACCTCATAGCTGGTTCACTGAATCAGCTGTTGCACTGCTCATACTCATCTCAATGCTTGGATGTTCTTTAGAAAACCTGGCTCACCTAAGCTCCAAGATCACTGATAAAATAACGTACATGCAGCTGTCTGAAAAGGCTCTGCAAGGCAATAACCTGAGACACACATGCAGCAGACAGATGGACTACACGGACTCTCGAGGTCCCTTCCAACCTGAACGATCATAACTAGCTGCTTTTGCTGTAATAATACTCTAAAGAGCAAATCTCAGTCAGAGTATCTAGCCAAAGATCTCCTATGTGTATCTAAGTCATCCTGCTTCAAACTAAGCACACCTTGCCCTAGTGCAGGGCAGGTTTGTGAACCAAGCTGGCAATCTCATGAATAAACCATTCTTAAAACCAGTTTTGCAACTCATGCCTGCACACTGGCACAGGCGAGGAAAACCCAAACAGCTATCCCTGAATCAGTGGTGCCCGGTACCTACGGAAACCAGAGGGCAGCAGCCCTGCAGAGAGCGAAGCCTGCACTCTCAGATGGCACTGCCTGCACTCACCTGCCAAAGAAACAGAGATGCATCCGAACAGTGAAGTGAAACAAGGGGCTTCTGCAGCTCCTTCTGCACTAACCTGCTGGCTAAGAGGGATGTGCCATTGTCACCCAGTCTGAGGTACGTCTCATCCATGCATTGTGACTGAAAGCCAATCTGCTTGCACGCCATTGCTACCTATGTTTTCCAGAAGCCTTTTGGTTTGGGTTGGATTTTGGGGACAAGGGGCAAGGAAGGAACAGGGGGTGTTTGTTTTGGGAAAAGGCTGGTGCAGGTATGCAAGGTGCATCACTGGGCATGCTGATCTGCTCCCTTTATCATAGCAGAGCACCAGCATCAGTTAATTAATTAGCACTAATTAACTAGGCTGAAGGTGAAAGATAATTAAGATTAACACAGTCTTCTGAAAGACAAATTTCTGCACTAGATAAGCAAGCCACTTTTCTTCAAATTCTAGCTGCAGTTAGTAGGTGTGCATCCCTTACTGTCCTCACTGCGCTGCAGCAGGGAGAGCACAGGAATTAGCCGCCATGGGAGGACGGATGGGTGGGGACACAGAAGAATTTGCGAAGGAAAGGGGGAAAGGGAGGCTCAGGGCCCTAAACCAACTGCCTCAAAATTCCTCTTAAAAATCCTCACTAATGCCAACAGCAGCAGTGGCAATCCTGTCAGAACTGCAATCTACAGCCCCACCGTGCTCATCTCCCAGAGAAAGGGGAAGGCAGAAAAGAGGGGACCTACGCCAGAAAGCTCAAAACTTAACAGCGGTGTAACTTACAGAACAGAGCTAATTCTTCCTTAATACAGTTTTACTAGAGCACAAATACTTACAGTCTATGCAGTTCATTGGCTTTTCGTCTGCTCTGGTTGCAGCAGACAACCAAGACACCCATTGGGCTGGTAATCACCTGTAACCCACAACGTGGCTAGGGACTGCCAGCTACTAGACCAGGGCTATGAATAACAACTATGAACTAAACAATGCAAGAACATGGTGAATTTTAACCACAACCATGGGTTCAGAGGCTGGTTAACCAGTCACCCGGTCATGGTATCCTTTACGACAAGTTTCCCCATCCCTTTTCTTGCAGGCTTTTGCCATGATACAAACTCTAGAACAGATTGACTGATTGGTGAGTTGTTCTTTATCCAAATCAGGTTTGACAGAGAAAGTCAATTATGTATTAATGCTCGGTAGTTGTCATGTTAGCAATATCATATGTACTGCCACTTCTGTATCACTCTGTAAAACTTGGATCTAATATTGCAAGAAGGTAACAGCTCCCAAGAAACATTACATCAGGGTTCAAAGATGACAAGTCTTTTTATTAATGAAGTATTCATGTACTATTCTGCTTTGCATGTCATTAAAATACATGCCTGTCTAGACAGGCTTCTTAGATAAAAATTAAAAAAAAAACTGGTTGGTAAGAGAGCTTCTCTGTATGCCCTCCATTTACATTTGCTGTTCTCCATTATCCATCTTCTTAAAGAGGGTAGAGGGATTTGCAGAAAAAAAGGCGGCATAGTATCACAATCATCTGAGCCTGCATCATATCGCTCCATGGACAGCTAACTTGGCAATGTTTAAAGCGAGCAGGTTATCTGCTCAGTGTGAGGATGCACAGAAGCCGAACACAGATTTCCAGAAGTTGTCACTGCCTTTGTTACCCCTGAGTTTTTAACTAGTCTGTTGTTCCCATAAACCAAGAGTGAATACCTACATTGAGCATCCAAAATCCTATGACTTAACATGGTTAAAATGGAAAACCAAATGGGAGGTTAACAATCGCATTTTATAGAACCAATAGATATTTTCTTTTTTCTGGCCAATCACAAAGACTTAAGCAGTTTTCGCTTTCTTTGGAGGTCCACAAAGCTTCTCCTCTGCTCTCCTAAAACAGACCTGTAAAAGTCTCCTTCTAATGCAGAAGTCATGGATGTTTGACTACAACGTTGCAGAAAGGCCACCAGAAAACACAGCACACTGGCTCTTGAGGGACTAACACTTTACTCTTTCACAAAACAGCAGCAGATGCCATTTGGACTGCACAAGTTCTGTTAATCCTAAACTAGATCCCTACGATTACAGACTCCATCATCCTATGAAAAGCAACATGCTTTGTGAGCACTATTTTTGGAAGAAAAAGTCTTTGTCCATTACGGTAGGATTTTTTGCATAATAACCATATACAAAACATAACTATTCAGTCTCACTTTTCTAATATGACACACTACTTTGCTGTTTCCAGGTACCTCTGGAAGACAAACTAAATGCCATGCTCTTTGCATTCTACTTTAAGAGGATTTTCCTTTAGCTAAGATCAGCAGGACACTAGCGATCAAGACCATGGACCAACACATCATCCAACAAATATGCCACAGCCTGCTGCACTCCTTTCCAAATAAGACAAAAGGCAAAGATAAATTTACCTTTGCTTGAGACTAATCTCATTAAGTATAATCCACTTGTCCTTAACTGCTTGTTCTACCTTGGACCAACTCTTGCAGCCACCTCAAGAAAAAGTATGCCCTTTTGCTTCTCGGGTGGAGAAGGTACAGCGTGACCACGCTAAGAAGTCCTGCTCTGTGCGGGGAGGTTCAATTAGCAACTAGTGACTGCAGCAACCCAAGCTGCTCCATCTCCATTGCATGACCACTGCCAGTGTGCTTAACCTTCCAACAACCCCCCTGGCCACCACAATGCCTGCTCTGGGCAGCAAAATTATATTTGAGACTTCGTTTAATCTGAGCTCAAAGTGCATATGGATGGAAATTTGGCTTGAGATAGCACTTATTATAGCTTCAGCTAACAGACCAGTGAAAACCACCCCTTAGATCAAACACAAAAGCAAATGTTGGCTTTTATGGAGTGCAGAGAAGTCCCCCATCAGTTTGCAATGAGAAAAGGATGTAGAAAGCTACATGAGGGACAGAAAGAAAGCACAGAATGACCTAGACAAAAGTTTGCCCTGTACCATGTTTCTCTTACTGCTCCCAAACTTGCCTATATCCCCATGTTGACATTCAAAGACTTGTTAACGAACATGGAAGTCATTCATTTGCATGCTCAGTCTCCAAGGATAACCAGCAAAAATGTTAAAGGCTCCAGGGAGGTCAAGCAAACTGACACAATCCCACATTAGTACCTACATCCTGAAATAAAATTACAATGCAAGGTTGTTTAAAAAGGTGGGGGCAGAGAGGATTACAAAAGGTTACAGGAAAGACCTGAAGCAACAGAAGGCTGCAGCATTGCTTTATGACATGTAATGTGCTCTTCACCTGCAAGATGTTGCTCCCTCAGAGTTACACTATTTAAAATAAAAAATTAAAAAAATGTATTGATTAAGCATAAACGTAGAAGATTGCATGTTAGTCAGAGCTGCATCGCCCTAAATGTCCACCTAGCAGAGGCTTTGGGGATCTGCACAGATGGTGAGAGCCCAGGCAGGTTAACAATTCAAGGCCTTGCTGCAGCTATGACCTTCTACAAAAAACTTGCTTGATCACGATGGAACAAATAAAGGCAGCTCTGAGATTTCATTATTTCTGTATAATAACTAATAGTCAAAACATGTATGGAAATATTTTTGTTGCACGTTTATTTCGTTGCAAGTTTTCTTCGCGATGATGCGACAAAACAAACACCAGATTTTCCATACTATGCTCTGTGTAAGGCTCAGACGTGCATCAGCAAAAAAGCAAAGCTCACTCTGCTTCTCAGTGATAACTCAGCAAAAAGCAACCACCAGCTCCAGGTCTGAACAAACTCACCCTTTTTCAAGTTCTGATTTAGAAGTTCTTTATTCTTTTAACCTTTTCAAGCTATACTATCACAGGGCACATTAGTGTTAAGGAAAAAACTAAATTTCTTAGAAATTAGTATTTTTCCCCTTACTGGCAAATCTGGATTTCACCAGATGATGCCAGTGTCTGTCACATGCTTTCATCAGGCTCTAATGCACCCTTATCAGCCTGCTAAGTGCTGAAGATATTCAGGAGTTTTCTCCTCCATTGCCAGAGGCGAATCTCTTCTGTAACACACTCACTGAAGCCCAGTAATGACTTGAAGTTACCATCCCAAGGTATTTATTGAAAGAGCTTGTGGAAGATTTAAAAGTACTATAATACCTCCTTTTGGCTCACTACCAGGCTAGTGAGTACCGCCCAGGCTCCCTCTAACACACCCCAGGTAGGACCTTCTTCAGCCATTACCTGGCCCTAAAAAGTTGCACTAGGAAAAAGCCTTCTCCTGCAACTCAAGACACTTGTGACCATAACTATCTTGCTTTGGTCTTGGAGAAAAGTTTCCACCTTCCTATTATTTAAATACCTGAACAAAACAGAGAAAGATGACAAACTTCATGGACACTGTCAACTGGAGATCATGGAGGAGCAGCAGAACACATCCATGAGCAAGGAGCAAGCGAGACACCCAAGGTCTGGCTGAGCCCCTCGTTTACCGAACTGAAGTAATTTGAAGGACACAAGTTCCTTCAGGAATACCAATTTTAGGGCAAAACGCTCTTGTGTCAGCTACAGAAGCAAGCAATACCACCTCTGAAGATCACCTTTTCACACAGAAGGCAGCATCTAGGAGGGTCTCATTAGCTTATACCGAAATTTTCAATGAGGAATACATTTTAAACACTTCATATTTCTTTTTCTCATTTTACCAGCAGACAGCAAGGCAGATGAAGCAGATACCCAGTTCCACTGCTGGAAGGAGCCAATGATGCAGTAAATGTCCACTCCTGTGAAGCATCTAATAAACTAGACATCATGTCCTGACCACTATCAGATACCAGAGGAGGAGTATTCACTTAAAACAGACATACTCCTGTCTGGAAGATCTGCAACATGCAGATCAACAAGCAGTCTGCAGCTTCTTATATGAAGAATTTGAGACATTCTTTTGCCATGAGTCTGGGTTTACTTTGAGCATTTAATGACCATCATGTAGAGTCAGTCTTGGTTTGTTCTTTGGTTTTTTTCCTTAAAGGAGTTAGCTGTACTTTCCTGGTCTTACATTAATGGTTAAAAAAAAAATGCAGTTCTGAAAACCAGTGTTGTACAGTCATCCTCACCGCACCAGAAAAGGCAAATTGAAACCAAAGACGGGAAATAGACAGGCATATGCTACCAGGGGAAGAGACTTGAGAAGAGTCCAAGCAATTAAGTTGACGAAGCTCCTCAAAATACCTTTTAAAAAACAAGAGTACGAGTTAAAAATATTTAAGGAAAACAACTGTAGGATGTAGCCATAAGTGGGTCTTATTTGAAGGGTTGATAGTTTCTAACCTGCACTTAGATATATAAATATTTCAGCCAGCCACAACTGCTTTACATCCTGATGATTTGATTCAATCCTCTGAAGAAAACATGGAAATCCAGCATCCCTCAGAAAGGATGTTGTGCATCTATTTTAAAAATATTAACCACAGCAGAAATGACAGAAAGCATCATCTTAATTGAAGCTCCGAACTGAAGAAGCTTTTGAGAAAACAGACTCTGCTTTAAGGCTAGGAGGAGTCCGGTGAAGCATAACAGCGTAATGCATCCTTCGCTAGCACCAGCGCATTGCACCCAGGACGTCAGAGTTTGTACTGTTCCTACAGAAAACACCTGACACATGAGCAAGCAGCCACAGAATCATACACGTCCCAGTGCCACAAGCACTAACGAAGGCTATAGGAGGGTAAGGAAATTGAAGCAATTCCCAAATATGGATGGGTCTTCTCACCATCTTCCACAGTAGCCCTTCGCTTTAAAGCAGCAGCAGGTGTATTTTACATTGTGAATAAATGTATCTACTCCTCAGTGTCTGCATACTGGCCCAAGCATGTTAGCTTTAACAGAACGGGAGGAAAGAGTAAGAGATCCCACATAATGATCTGGAATTTTCAAGAGGACAGAAAGCAAAATTAAAATAACAGAAAGACATGCATCATTAGAATAAAAGCACCTCCAGTAGCGATACACTAACTCAATTCCAATTATTATCTTTAATTGCCTCATTGATTAGCTATTGTCTTTTCCCCTCATTCTCTACTCGCTAATCTCTGTGCTCAGCTTTCCACCACATGCTATGAACAGCGGTTGCAATGCAGAAAGAACATGAATATTGGCCAAACATTAGCCTGGCTGTTGTCTGCTTCTTTGAAAACAAGAGAAACACCAACCGCATGGAGCAGCGCCTGGTAGGCACTGCGGACACCGCCTTCTCACATGGAATTGCCAATTACAAAGGAGTTTGTCAGCATTTCTCTAATTTTCAGTCAGGGGATCTCTTGAACAGCTCACTTTTACAACAAGCATTTCTCTAATGAAAAATACCATACAAAACACATGGTTTTAATTCAGCCACAAGCTGCATGGTGACAGCCTAGCAATGAAAGTCCAAGCATCTCTTCAAGCACCTCCATCTCTCACTTCTTCTAACCAGATCCCAGTGGAACACAGTCCTCCCAGGACACCGGGGCTACACCCTAGCACTCTTCAGAAACCTGGAGTCACACCCAGCCTAGGGGATGGAAACGAATCCACTGGGAATCCCAAGTGGGAAAAAACCCGTTTAATGGGGCTGTTAGGAATCACTTTATTACATGGCAGACGACTGTTCCTCTGCAGTACAGTGCATTTTAAAATCACTGCTGATTTACATCCTCCTCTTTCTAAAATGCATGCAAGACACTGGTTGTGAAAGTAAGGGCCCTTCATAAATGGTCCCTTCCCACCACTTCTGAGGGTGTGGATGCACACATGTTTTTCTGAGCAGCAAAACCATCCCAGCAGTTGCCTGACTCCCAGCTCCTGCCTGTTCCTGTTGTTGCAATACCCATCAAGTCGCCCTGCTATAAGTGCTTGCAGCTGTCTTATAAAGTGAACAGGGGAACTGATGAATGTCAAAAGCAACCCAATGCTGTGGCAAAGGACGTTTTAAACCTAGAGATGTTCACTGACCCTGCTCAGTATCCTGTGGCCCCATGAAGAGATGTGCAGGGGGAACAAGGAGGTTGTATAAAAGGGAAGCAGGCAACCTGCTCATCTTGCTCCGCTGCTTAAAGCATTCAGAGTCCACAGCCCTGGTCAGTACTAGGAAGCCAACTTCACTTTACCAAACTGAGAATATACATTCTGCCTTCTTCCATCCTGTGCTTCACACCTGAAAGAAATGCTGAACACACCCACACACTCCGAAGTCACTAGTTCTCAGTCCTTCCCCTGCTAGGATGCACATTCTCCGCTCCAAAGTGCCAACAGCTCTAAAGAAGGGACTTGGCAAAGCAGCAGCTCCATCCTGCCGCACAGCATTGGCTCCTCGTTCTCTTGCATCCCTCTTCTGATTCAAGCAAAAACAATCCAAGGAATTGTATCAAATGAAAGAAACCAGCAACAGCTAGCTTTGCTATTTAGGAAAGCTTTTACACCACTTCACACAAACCCAAGAGCTTCTCTTCCTCGGTTTATTTTGTGCTTTATACACACCCTCACAGTAACATTGTGCTTTCCATGGGTCCTTTTAGAGTAAAAACTGGAGCAAAGATAGGACAAAACATAGCTGAAGAGCAAAACCAACCGGCTGTGAGACTCCAGGTCAATGCAGGATGGGGTTATTCACATTAACTCCCTGCCTCTCTCCCCTAAAAGTCCTTCAAAGGGGAAATGGGGAAAGTACTCAAACGTGTAAGCATTCACAACTCCACTTCAATATAAAAATCAAATCAAAGGTTTCTCCAAAGCTTTCAACTCCCAGCTCCGAAGTGGTTACTATAAAAAGGTGTTTCTGCTGCACTATAGTCTATAAATTAATGCTGCAAACTTGCCCTTTTTCAGTGTGAAGGTAAACAGATGGATTGCTTTAAGCATCCAGAAACTGAAATAACGTGCTGTATTTTCAGCCAGGAAGAGCTGTTTTCTCACTCATATTTATAAATTGAGTATCTCCTCCTTGAAGTTCCAGTTTAAAAAGAAACATACAGCTAAAGCTCCCAATTGTGCAACAGTCATGTGATGAGGCTGTACAGACTTGACAGCGCTGTTAAACCAAATGACAACAGAAAGTGGTAAAAGAGAATGAGAAACAAGGCTTTAGAAAAGGTTTAAATATTTTGCAGTTTGCATCTACATTTTGAATCTTCATTTCCTTTTCCAAAGGACAGTAAAACTTGAAGTAATTGGTGTAATAATTGACTTCAGCCTTCCTAAATTTTGTATGGATCAAAAGCAAAAATGAAACAATTCTCTCCCTTTTACCAGACAACCTGCTAGACCTTCCTAGTATCCAGCCAGACTTCAGCTGTGACAACTACAGAGCAAAGGGACCTTTCTTGACTTTTTGAGTGTAACATTTATAAGGATTTTGCTCACACAGCAGAGCAGCAGTGCATCTGCCCTTCCCCAATGCTGTGTGCACGCGTGTCTCCTTGGAAAAAGGCGCTTCCCAAGAGCAATAAGCCATCTTCCCAGGCATGTCAGCTCCACAACAGATAGAGAAAATGCCAAGAATCACAGAGGTAAGAGATAGCAGAGGAGGAGAAGCTGTCACCCTCACAGCTGCCTCTGAGCAGCCACTGGGAAATGGGTTGGAGCAGGTTGAATTTGGCGTCCGAGCAGGGAGCACACAGCCTGGAAGCCACTGGTTGAAGATTCCTAATTTAGATGAAGTCTTCTAACAAAAAAACCCCATGCCTGAGCAGAAGAAGTGAAACAGCCAGAGCATTTCAGATATTTTTCATCAGCAGGAGGTACTTTCTGAGGACAGAGAGGGTAGATGGAGCATGCATAAAGTTGCTCAATGAAATGGATTTTGAACATGAGTTGGTCTCCCTCACCGCTTTGCAGGAGCCCAGAGCAGGTGTCCATCCAGCAGTTGCACAGTAGCATTTCTTTGCACACTTGTCGTGTCCTCGCACCATGTCCACGCTTCAGAGTAATGCGATGACAAGACCGCAACAACCGGCATTGCCAAAACTTGAGAGGCACACCACCAAAACTGGGACCGCAGCTCTCCCCTGGGTGGGCAACCCTTTTCCACGGTATCTATCAGTGTTGTGTCCACATGGAGGCAGGAAGACATTAAAAGAGTCTGGGTGCACTCTTGGAAAAGCTAGACTCAATGTATTCAGTAACCATTTTAGCAAAGACAAACCTAAGGAAGGAACTTGATGTCAACAACTTTTAAAAATAGACACTGATGTGTAGAAGAAAAACCAAAATACAAGCGCTCTCCTAATGCACACTCACGTCCTCAGCGCTAACAGCAGCTAGCCTGGTTACTTGCAAGACATCAGCAATTTCTGGGTTTTAATTGCTTACTTTTGGTATCTTTTTAACTGAAGTAAAAACAAACCAGAAAAACCTCCCCTCAAACTAAGAACTGCTTTCTGCTGAGCGGAGTTTACTACAAAAAAACAGCCAACTAAAAACAAAAAGCAAAAAATTAATAACCTCAACTGTAAATTTTATGATACTCGCTACAGAATGAATTCAGTTTCCTTAACTTTTACGGCCTGCATGCTCATCTCAGTACTATTGCTGATCATATTGACAGACACGCTTTGATAGTCAGACCTCCCAAAGCTTTCCTAAGTCTGCTGAAATCTAAAATTAGACAGCCACAGTCACCAAAATACCATTCACTATCCTTTTAAAGAGACATTAGAGAATCCTGACAGAGCATTCTGTATCCACATACAAAAATACATCGTTCAACATTTCACATGTGTGTAGACAATGTAATACATTACAGAAAAAATATATTGTCAATGCCAGTTAAAAAGTCTCTTCAGACAAATGAGCTACGGAGAAAGCAATTCCTACAACCACAACCCCCTAGCAAAGGCTAAGCAATGGATACTGTAGCTTGCAGGCAACGGTGCGAGAAAAAACACAAGGATCTTGTGGCTTAATGGGCAGCAGTTTACAGAAGTAGATTCAATTTAAATGCTAAAGATGCCACAGCAAAATTTACTGTACAGATTCTCTCAACCACAGATTCATCAATACAACAGTTAAATTCAATATAGCCATCACACAAAAAAACCTGCAAAAATTACAGAGTTCCAATTCTGGAGCTACTTTTTATGGGAGACATACATTAAATGGTCAGTGTTAAGCATCTACTACATGATTTTGTTGTAGATATTTCTGAATTTAAAGACTAATTCCTGAGAGCCCATTGACTACCTTCCACTACTTCCCTTCCCATCTACATCTGGCAGCTCCCTTTTAGTAATTACTGTTTTGGGAGCCTGGAAAATCCATACATGAGATGGATACACAGGGCCCATTGCAGAAAGCTCATTTATAGTAGCATCCTACTAATGGGACTCGCAGCAGTTCTTGGACGTTAATAAAGATCAAGCATGTGACATGAGGAGCCTTAACATTCACAAAGGAGAAGGGTTTGGCAGATAGGTAAACACACTGCAGCAGATGTATTTTCTAAAAGATGATACACAATGTCTGCAACAGAATAAAATCTCTAATCATTTGAATTAGAGACCATGCTTCAACTTGACTTAGAAAAAGTAAGTCTGGTTTCACTCCTGGATGGTATAAAGAACCCCTCTTCTAATATAGGATCTGGCTTTAATACAAACCAGTTTATACACCTGTGATATACAATACCTTTTATTAAATTAATACGAAGTGGCACAGCCACTAACGATTGATACAGCCTTAAAAGGACTGCTGGCACTTGGGTGCTGACTTTCCCTCTCCAGGACAGGGAACTGTCTGGTTCCTTCTCAATAAAAGCATTGAATGCTATTTTCATCCTCAGTTATTGTTTCTACAAAAATAAGCTACCATGACAACTCCTCCCTTCCCTCACTCCAAGTCATATACAACCTCAGGTGGTTTTGTTGTGCAAAAGGGTCTACACACCCTCTTATAAGCACCCTCTCCTTATAAGCAAGGATGAGGCTGATTGGGATTAATAACTTGTATCAATGGCATATACTGCTCAGCTTTCCCATCATTACTGTGTTCCTCAGTCCGGCAAGGAAGAAGAAAATGGTATTTTGCTTATGGTTTGCCTCTATCACCAGTACAGGCTGTGTGTTCCCCAGTGTTTGAGACTGGATGAACAACTGCTTTAACCAAATCCTGTATTTCTTGCACCAGCATGATGTTGGTATGTAAACTTTTCATGAAACTACTGCAGAAAAGAAATTAGAGCAAGGCAAAACCTGTCGGCCTGAAATTTCCCCAAACATTAGAATAATCTCAGTAATGATAGGAACAAGGTAATAGCATCCACTGAACACAGTTAATAAAACACCATCCTAATAAAGGTAACATATGCACAGTCCATCAGCACTAGGCAGCAATAAAGCACCCTGATGCCCACCATCAATAACCTGTGTGCTCGTCCAACACTTCCGAGCATAGGTACAGCTTTCGTTTCCAAAAAAGCTTCAATAATTCTTCTGATTTACTTCGAGACCAATGAGAGAAGGTGAAATACCAGCTGCAGCAGGGAGCAGAAGTTTTCCAATGCTCCCAGTGTTTTACCTAAGCAGTATAAAATCCTCCTTGGGACTCCTCGCACAATGAATGCAATCAACCTAAAAGCAACACTGACATCTTGCCAAACATACCCATGCCATGGACTGCTCTCCTGTTTACTCAAAACCATACCATTCCATCAGCTTTAGCTATCATCCTCTCTCCCCTCCACCCTGCACTCCCAAGGTCTTGAACAACAGCGTGGAATCCTTCATTTACAAACAAAAATGAAGTTTTCAACGTAGCAGAGGGCAACTTTCTTTATCGAATACAACTAACAAGTGTTCACATAGCACTAGCTAAGTACTTAAAAAACAAAAAAACAAAGGAAAACAAACCCAACCCCATGAGTAAGGAGCATGTGCATCCTGATAGACTCTTGAACCACAGCGCTGTACCGAGATGCAGCCGAGCACTAAGGGATGGCAGGTACCTGAAGCCATGCAACGTCCTCTCAGGCAGCAACCATCTCCAAAACCCCAGTGCACACAAAGGGGAGGCAGTGCACAGAGGGATGCAGCACTGCAAGCACAGCCATTAAAAGCTGCTCTTTAGTACAGGGAAACATCAGGCCCAAAGGCAATAAATATCACAGTATGATGCACAGTTACAGCTCAATAGGGAAAAAAAGCGTTTTGCTGGAATTAGGAATTTGTGTTTGGACTGGGGTGGGGTAAGCAGCGGAGGTGAAGCATGCTTTCCGTTACACCGCTGCTGTTGAATTTGGGTTTTTTGGTCTGGGTTTGGTTTTTTTAATATGGTTTTCTGTTGAATATTTCACCCAAAGGGGAAGAAAATGCTCTATTCACGGCAAGAACATTTCAGTAATTTCATCTACTTTTCCCCAGCATTTAAGTTAAATACTCACATCCCCACTTTTCATGATCTCAAGTGTTACACACAGTAAATGTGACAGTTCTGCTTGCACACAAAGAGCCAGTGCTGCAAGACTACTCACTGAAAAAGCATGCTGCGAGCTACAGGAGCTGTATTTTAAGGCACAGAGAAGTTGACTGCACCCGAGGACAAAGCCACTCCTTAGCAAAGAGGTCCTTTTATCATTCAAACAGCATTAAAAGAGTTAAATCCAATGTACTGGTAACTATTCTACAGCAGATTAAGTGTCCATCCTGAAATTTGAAAACTCCACTTAACCCCAGACAGATTCCAATTAATATTAACTACTTTTAGGACAAGTTCAGCTCACCACTAACATCTGGTGCAGACCCTAATAAAATACTATACACTCCAACACTGCCTTTTTGATAGCTGAGAAGTATGTAAGAATGTTCTTCATTAAATTTAAATGGACTCATTAATAAAATATTGAGGATATACTACTTTAAGACATCAGAAAAAAGAAAGTATAAATTGGCGATAACGTTATTTCTATTTTTAAATACATCCCACAGAGGCACCAAAGATAGATGAGAAGTGCTAAGCCCATCCCACAAGCTTATTTATCTATTTAATACTTCTTACGTGCTATTTTTAACCGCAGAAGACAGCAAAAGGCATCCATTAGAAAAATTACATTGGTTAGAGTCTTCTTCACACAGGTTAGACAAGCGAGATATCTGGCTGAACGCAGCATTTAGAAGAGATGTGTTTTTTCCTCCCTTTCCTATAGGTTTCTGGAATAAAAAAGCAATTTTATTTTTGCAGCATCAGCTAGGTCATAATCTGTATCTGCAAACCTCTCTCAGTCCTTACTTCCCAGCCCCCTCTTCCCACTCCTCCTCTTCCCGCAAGGTTTAATTTTGTAAGTAATATGCAGTTTGAACGCATACATAACATGCTTACGACACAGGGACCGTTAAAATGTAGATGTTTGGGTTTGGTTTTTTTAAGCCTTGGTTGTACACATAGAAAATAAATGACAGGAAATGCCATAGTATTGCATCATTTTGAAGAAGACCTATTTTGTCAAGAGAGGAAAAAAGTTAGTTAAAAATTTTCCATTTTTTTCGATAGAGTTAAAGGAATTTATCTTAGTTGATGTTAGATTTCCTTAGGAATCAAGATTCTTTGGCGAGCTAAGAAATCAAAGGAAGAATGTCCCATCACAAATACAAGTTTTCACGTACAAAAATGCCAGAGCTACACTATCAAATTATTTACTTCAAAAAAAAAACCACCTTGATTTGATCTCTACATATCATCTTCCTAAATGGTTGCTTTCTTTGGGGAAATACAGAGTGTTTTCATGCACAGCCTGAGCAGCAAATTTTTCCTTTTCCTTGAAGAAACAAAGCCTCAACTCCAAGGAGGCATTCTGGCACTCCCAATCAGGTTCTACCAGGGTTTCTGGTGGACCAAAAGACAAAATTGCATGTAGGCATTTAGGTGTTATTTCAGGAGGCTCTGCAAGCATTTTGATTCTCATCCTAACTTTGCTACAGAAGACACAGCCTGAATTGAATGTGTGTTTGCTGCCTGGCGAGGTAAACAGCTACAGACAATAAAAAGGGTACAAAAGATGAATTTCAGAGGTGAGACAGGTCCCCCCGGCCATGTTTCAGGCCCCCGCGCAGAGCCCAGGGCAGGAAGACAGACCACGCTGTGCAGGGCATGGCACTGCTCCGCAGTGACATGGGTAAATCTAGACAATGCTATATGTCAGGTAAGCACAGAACTGGATACTTAAGAAATCCAGCTGCTGCATATGCATTAACAGCTATTTTCCCTTCTTTTTAAATTTTGCACAAAGGGAGTTTTTTGTAAACAAAACCATGGAGGTTTTTGGTGTCACTCGGAACAAGGACAGTTTGTTTGTTCTACCTGCCTGGAGATAAGCTCAGTTTGCTGAGAGCAGGCATTACTGTGCCCATAAGTGGAAGGCTTTTATTCATAATCTATTCATATGTGGCACTAACAATGCTTGATGACTAAGAAATACTTGAGTTTCTAAAAGAAGTAGCTTTCTCTGTAGTGGAAAGGTCACATTGCATAGAGAACTACGCAAGCAGCTGATGCACAAGACAACTATCACCAGCAGAAAGCTGAATAAAAAGCAAGTAACACAATTTTGTGAGTACAAAAATCACTACTAAACTCGAGATCCTGGATAAATATTCAAAACATTCTCTGTATTTGGAATTCGGCCTCAGGCCAGGCCTGGCTTGAGCAACAGAGCCTCTAATACAAGTTTGATTCCTGACTTATTCCTGAAATATTCTGAATATTCTGCATGTGGGCCTTAGAAAGCAGACTACAGTCTGCCAGTAGTAGGCAGGACCCCATGCAAATTATCTGCTGAAAAGCCAAATTTAAGAGTTCACATACTTCTTCACCCTTAAGTATTGCATTCAATGACATTAAAAGGCTAATTTCCAGGGCACAGCATCCATCCTACATTCCTCAGGCTGCCCAAAGAGAAGAAATGCGAGTTATCTGCCCAGTTGCAGATTTTTGCTTGCAACCAGAAACTGCTGGGACTTAAAGCCTGAAACATGCTTATGAAGTCTGAGCTTAATAAGCAGTTACTCAAGAAACTAAGAAACACTGTTTTCAAACTTGGGAGTGTTGAAACTATACATTACACATCCTCTCTTCTTGTAAGTGAGGAACACAGACATACAAGTCACTCCATCTCAGAACCCAAAGACAGACTTCAGCTTCCAGGTAGGCTTAAACTGCTTAAACTTTCCCACTTGAATAAAATCCTCCTTTGCAATTACAAGTTGTTATGCCACTCTAACAAGAGGAAGTAGAGACCCAATATGTCAAACAGCTTCTTTGCATGACCTGATGCCATAAATTTAATGTTTCCCCTGGAAGTGCTGTTCATCTGTACACTTGTGCAACACGTAAACTGAATACATAATCTAACGCGGTCAAAAGAGCTCATTACAGGAGTCTCATCAAATTCCATAACCACATTATACAAACAATATCCCTCTCACTGCACAATCATGCTCGTGATTTAAATTTTCTTTTACTAAAAGAATTATGTTTCCATCAGTCTTCTGTGTACGGTCACAAGCAGATTCAGACTCTCACTGCAGACAGTGAACATTCACACACTAAGAGACAATTCTTCAGGCTAAGCTAAAGTCTGATCTGGAGAGCAACTCACATAAGCAGTCAGAGACCATAGTGGAAGGTGATCTGTATTTTGTTAAACCTGCCCCATATATAACACGAATCTTCCTGACCTCTACTGTTTTTATTTTAGCAACTAAGCAAAACAATGCAGCCACTACCTTAGGTCTGCAAATACTCAATCTCCAAGATATTAATTACTTCCATTTATCTGAATAGTGACTTAAAATTATCTATAACTTCAGTTATCCATTTTGCCAGACCTATACAATTCCCCCCAGCTTACAAGCTTCTTCTGGGACATTTTCAGCAATGTAGGTGTTTTGGAAGGACAAAAATCCAGCAACATTATCAACTGAGAAGGTGAACATTCTGTTGTTTTCTGGACACAGAATAAATATAATATGCTATTTAAAAATACAGTATTGATATACAAAATCAAGAAGCCTGGTAGGTAATTCAGGACTTCCAGATTCTGACCAGTTTCATGAACTAGTGCAAGGAAAGAAATAAGACACACAAACACAGGCAGAAAGAGGTCTTCTGATACCAGTTCCATGGTAGACAACTTGACTCCTTCCTCTCTCTTTTGAAAATCATATTAACTCACAGCAGGGAAATTATTTTTCTCTCTCCAAAGAATTGGGCCTAGAATGTATACTGACCTCCAACAGGTCTGGCAAAGAGGAGATCCGAGATCTCCTTGGCATTGGGAGGTTCTAGAAATAACTGACAGATTCCTCTTTAAGACTACAGCTACTACAGAAAACATTTCCATATGCATAACCACCCCTGACAAAAACTCCCTCATCATCAGTCAAACCAGCAAAACACAAACCTCCTTGAAAACAAACAATGATCTGGATGACAACAATACTGTACATGAATTATGGAAAAGTCAGGTTGTGTTGCAGCACTGCAAGTTTCCACCTCTCGGCGATGTTTCAGAGATCCTGACTGCTCAAGAGTGGGGAAAACAACACGTTAAGCCACAACTACTAGTAATATTTCACACTTTAGGATGGGAAAAGACGGACCAATCCCCAAATCCACCCCTTCCAAACTAAATACATGATCAACTGTGACTTCTTAGTGGGGGGGGGGGGAAAAAAAAAAAAAAAAAAAAAAAAATCAATCTTATGAAAACTAGTTACCCTGGAAAGCAAGGTACAGAATTTGCCAAATCATTATTTGATGCAAGCCTCTTCATGCCCCTTCTGGAAGAGAGCACACCAACGAGAGCCTAACCAGAACACATACCTGCTTCAGTTTAGTGCGCCTTGTTATGGGTTGGTGGTTGATTTTTTTTTTTTTTTTTTTTTTTTTTTGGGGGGGGGTTTTGGGGGGTTTTTTGGTTGGTTGGTTGGTTTTTTTCAATTTCATCCTGATTGTTTCAGGTTACTGACGTGACAAATCCATTCAATATATTTTATTTTTTTTTTAATAGAGAAATTGAACTGTATTTCTATTAGGAATAAAGGGAACTGATTAATTTCAGAAGGAGAATTTCAGAATTCAGAACAACAGAATGAACGGGAAAGCATCTGAAGTAAGTGCTTACAGTTTATCGTATATAAGATCTTACAGCAGATTACCAGCATCAGGTTTTCGGCAAAATTTTTCATACTCTTCAGAAAAGAAACTTTAAAATCCCCAACAATTCAGGGTGCCAAAGAAACTCGTAAGATCGGGGCCTAGGTGAAATCTACTCCCTTACAAAAGGAGGCTGTAAAAAAATTAAGAAAATCATTCCTTTGAGCATCCAGGTGTTTCAAGAGATTACAGAAAGTCACCAGCATTGCCTACAGAGATCAGACACTAACTGTGCATTAAACCACGTACCAGATCATAAATTCAAATTTAGGTAAATATAGAAAGGCAGCTTTTCTCAGTCCCTCTGCACACTAACATGACTTTGCTTTGAAACATCAAATAGGAAGACACGCATACTGAAATACAGGTATTTAAAACTATTGCATACATATCTCAATTGATTTTCACATTGAAAACACATTTGCCTTAACCTACTGTTACACTTCTCACAGGCCACATCCGTCTTAGATGAACCTACCATGTGGTAGTGTTATGTTTGCACCATCAATGATTGCTTGTGCCAGTTCGTGATCATTGCTCTCGAAAGCATGCGCAGCAGCCTTGAGGGCATCCCAAATCTCCTTGCGACCTTCGAAAGCTGGCGCTGTGTCCCAAAACTCATCTCTCTTACTGCGCAACTGTCCGTCTGTCATGGGGTAATCACTTTTCCATTTTGGTTTCTCTTTTTTCAAGGGCTGATTACGACCGAGAGCAACTGTGGAGGAGAAAGAGGAAGGGAAATTAAAAAAGGTAATAACACAAAATTACTGAAGTGCCTTTTGGTTATTCTGTTCAGGATCTATGGAACTAAAGTTTACTTTCAGGCAATCCTGATCGTTTTCTTCCATCTCTTCTGAGGCATCACCTCCCTTCCCCTGTGCTCCAAGTTGGTTTTACCTCTTAGAAAAATTGAGGGGCTACCTCCTGCTTGTTGATTTCACCTGCACCCTTGAGCACCCCAAAACTTCTCCCCAAGGTCCCCAGTAACTCCGCATCCCTCTGCCTGTGTCGTGTGTGCCTGGTTGGGAGACTCACACCCAACACAGACATCTTCCAAAGGCTGTAGCACTGGTACAGCGAGATGCCCGTTATCCCAACACCGGGGTGCAGTGAGACCACAGTGCATTTGGATCTCTGCTCTATGCTGCTGGCAATGGTCTCTGCTCAAGAAACACGATGACAAAAAAAAAGAAAGAAAAAGAGGTTACAGATTTTTTTTTTTTTTGCATCATCTCCTCTTAAACAGTTTTAATTCAGAGTAAGTACATGTAGAAAGGCAAATCAGATGCACAAAGGCTAGAACTGTCAGAGACATAAAACCCTAAAGAATAATCTAGGAATCTATCAAGCTTTAAAAAATGGTTACCTCATGCACAATAAACACGAAAACATTTGTTTCATTTTAACTACAGCTGGTTTTGTGTAATAGCCAGTTAAGATAATCACATATGTGTAACGTTGATGGATCCAAACTACCTGCTACTTTACATTACAGCATTGCTAAGATTGCACTAAACTCTTTCCTTCCATTTGTGTGAGTAAGGGGTTATTTCAACTTTGGTTGAAAGGAAAAGGAAAAAGAAGGGAACAAACTTCAGTCCACACTGGGAAGAACTTCTTCTTGCAAGAGTTAAATCTCCATGTCCTTCAGTCCCTCCTGGCAGCAAGAAGCTCAGAAGCTCACTGCAACAGGACCCTGCGAGGACAGTATGGGGAAGAGAGCAGCAACAAACCACGAAAACAGTTTTCACCATGGCTCAATACTGCAAAACCGTGAATACATAGTTTAAATGTCTCCAGAGGAAATGAAGTGCCCTTCAACAGTTAAACTAAATTTAACTGTGTCTGCAGCTGAAAATAAGCAGCCCCTCCATGGGACAGGTCATAGAAACTTGGTGATGAGTACTGAATGCTCTTGAAAGATGGGTAGGCCACACAGGACTGCGGTCAGTTAAAGATCCCACCACATATGATGCTGGAGAGCGATCCCCTCCTATGCTCTCTGTGAAGAGCCCCTGCCATATCAAGAGAGCAGAGGAACCCCAGCTGCCATCAGCCCAGGGAAACATGAAGAGATGGAATCTGTCATCCATGTCCACATTACCAAGGCCAAAATCTCTCTTACAAGAATAAGACGCCACAGCTGCTGCGGTATCAAAGCCTGTGGAGCAAAGCTTCTGCTTATCAGGTGCTCCTGGCTAGTCTGCAAGGATGGGAGAGCACCAGGACTAACACAAGGGTTTACATTTAACATTCCGTATCCTATGTACATCCTTAGAGACAAGAAAAAACATTTCCCTTCTCCAGATCCTCATATTTTTCCGGTAGAAAGTTGACAATAGCTGACAAAAAAACTTGTATCTCTCCTGAATCTTACGCCAGTGTTGAGTTTTCAATGGAAGAATAGTGTACTGTTTAAATATTCTTCATAGTTCTTAATCTAGACTTACACTGTATCTCTACAGTTAACTACAAACCATATTTATGGCAAAGAGAGTGTGTGGGGGTGAGGGACGTGACTGAGAAGTGTCAATATATCAGAAATACGCATTTCAGGTAAGCTGTAACATTTTGCAAAAACAGTATTTAATTCAAATATTTCTTCTCCTTCCTTGATTTTTTCTGCCACATACGCACTCAGCTGTTTTCAGAATAGCACTCGACACCAAGCACTGAGTCTCAGGTTTGACCATCAGTGCCTGGTGTTGCAGCAGGCATTTCAACTTCACACAGGCTTTAAGGAGACTAAAACACATACACAATGTTAAACCTTGTGCCTTTCTACAATCTGACTTTATATGACCAAAGAACTACCTGCTTCATTTTATAACTCAGAATGACATTCAGGCTTAAGCAGCCAAGACTTAAGTAATTAAAAATAGGATATTTAAAACAACTCCTGATGGTAAGGTGACATTGCCTACTATGTGAAGGCGTGAGCCTTCTTCAGATTAAAAAAAAAACAAATCCAACATAGTAGAGGATATATTTGCATGGAAACAAAGTCAGATCATAATTAAAAGGAGCAAACGACAATTACATGGCACACATGCAATGACTCCAGCTGTTATTCTGTGTCCCATGCAGAAACTAACAATAATAAACTTCTGAATCCTTTTAAGTGACCACAAACATTTATTGCTTTTTGTTTCCATGGGATTGCTTCCATGAGATTGCTTCCATTTGCTTTTCAAAGAAGTGCTGACCATTTAACAGATTTCAGAACTGCAAACGCAAGTGTTTACAAAACACCAAGTTTCCTGGCAAAGCCCAGCCGTTGTTAGTCCAAGTCTCAGCTTAGCACACGCAAGCTGGGAGCTGATGATGGTCCAGCCTAGAACAATGGAGAAGGAGGCAGCCCAGACAAGATGGACTGCATGCATTAAACATTACATTATGAAATTGTAAAAAAATATGTGGTAAAGCACTTAAACAAGGAATTGTTTCCTTATTAAGACTTAGCAGTCAGAGCATGAAAATTTCAGACAGAACGAACAGGACACTGTAAGAAATTTGGGTCAGTGGGCATCTTTTCTTCCATTCTACTTTGGCTAAAATCTGTTTGCATGTACATTCAATAAATGCTAATTTATCCCACAGGGCCCTCTCCTTCTCCCCAAACATTAATTATGAAAGCAGGTTAAAGGCACTTCCCGCAGTCCCCGAACACGGCAGTGTTTCCTCCACACAGACCTGCCTGCCCATTATCCAGCACCACAGGACAGACTACAACATGCCATTTCTCTCCCCTGCCTTCCCCCTTTGCTCAAGACAGCACCCAAATATTGCTCATCACTAGACAAGAGGAGCAGGGGAGAAACAAAAGACCAGAGACCTTAACAGTCTCAAATAACTTCTCCCTGGAGATACAATCCTTCCTACACAGGCAGCAGTAATGATAAACCCAGTGATAAATTCTTTTTTTTCAAGTTGGAAAGAAGGATGGTGGAAGAAAGTGAGTCTACAAATGCCTCTAAAGCCAAATCCACTCTAACAAGCCATCCATCCCAGTACTAAGCCTTTAAACACAACTTGGCTTCGCAAGCCAGTATTTAAAAAGGTCTTTAGTGCACTTACCATTCATTAGAAGTACTTCAAGAATCTCCTAAAAGCTTTTAGGCCCCCCTCGAAGAAATATTAATCTCTCTAGCTGTGTGGATAGCTGGAACGCAGAAGGGATATAAGAAACTTAAGACATGTAAAAAACCTAACATGTACAAGGGCCCAAATCTTTCACTTTCCACCTTATGCTTACTCACTAAAGAGAAACATCACTACACAAATTTCTACAATCAAAGTTTTGGACCGCATCAAAGTACTTTCCCTTTAATGTAATAAGGCTGATAAAGACTAGTCAGAATAGGCAATAAAACAAACATCAGCAGTCTAAAACACTTTGTCAGGTATTTACAGTGTCAGTTTTATATTCCTCACTTTGGAAGTAAACTAGAGCTTAAATGAAAACGTTGACTTAACATTTAAGACCACACACATCAGAGGCACAACCAGCTTGCAAGGTCTGGAAGAGAATGTAACATCCACATTAATTTTTCATCTTACATTACTTCAACATAAGTAAGAAATTATTAATATCCTGCTTGAAAATATGGATAGTTTTATAAATGCCAAGAAGGCGTGTTCTCTCTGAAGCAATACTGAAAGTTGCCTATCTCAATAGATGGCAATGGTTGATATTTTTGGCAAGAGATATATTTAGAAGGAAATATGAAAACCATTAACAGCCTACTTTACAAAAAGGAAAAGACTGGCACATTAGTGACACTCCAAAATAATTTAGTTTGTTCTTACTCCAACAGCTCGCAAGTATTCAGGTGGTGTTGCACATCCCAAAGAGGGGCAAAGAGTTGCTGACAAGCTGCAGGACCTTGCTGGAGAGCAGCCTTTCTCAGGGAGGAGAACCACACCGGCCACTACATGGTCTTACAAAGGGTTTTCCCGGGCGGCTCAGAGGGGTTACTGCAAAGTGATTTCAGAGGCTCTTTATCCTCCTGGATGTTGGACCTGTTCCAGCCAGAGAGTTGCCTTAAAGATGCCTCCTGCACTGTTCTGCTCTAGTTTGAACTACACTACTATTTGCATGGTACACAGAGGACAAACACCAAATATAATTTTTAGGACTTGTCAAGGTCCATTCAGGTTAACAGCAGGAGCAATAGCTAACAAGTTAAGAAGTCCTGATAATTACTAGTTGCATAATGAACTTCCAAGGGCTCAGCATGCTTAGGAGAAGAATCCCAAACCTATCTAGTTAGGCACTTCAGCAGACAGCGAGGACCAGGACAGCAGACAGGATGGCAGTGATGTGCAGCAGGCTGGAGAAGCGGGCAAGCAGAGACAGAAGTCTGGTCTGGACTCAGCATCCACCCGCCTGGTACCTCTGCCGTTCAGGTGTCCCTACACACGTGAAATCCAAGAACTGCTCAAGCCCCCTTCCCTAGTCAAGCATCCCTTATTAGACTGCTTAATACCTCAAAGTGACCTAAAACACAGTGACAGACAAGCAGTAGGCTGTTTCTGTCCCATCAGTAGGACTTAGCAGCACATAACGTGTCTTCCCTTCACAGGTAGATGAGTACCCCAGGATCCCAGAGGTAGCTGCTACTGTCTGATCCACTGATCTTAGTTCCCAGCAACTTACAAAGTCTTATTTTTCAGAAGGAAAGACTTATTTCTCCAGTCCTTGCAGATCGTTTTATAACCTGAACTATGAAGGTTTGTCTCCCTTCCCTGCAGCTTCCCATCAAAGCAATGGAATCAGGAAGGTTATCTACACTTCTTTTGAGCGAGCTTATGCAGATAAATCCAGATATTTAAATCAGTTTCTTAACAGAATGTCAAAAAATGTCTTTGTAGAAGGTTTTGTTTTTTTTTTAACAGCTGTTGTGTTTGTTATGTCGCTATCACTGGATCACAGTACTGCTGCCTCCTCCAAAGCAGACCAGATGAGTAGGAGCAGCTGGTAACGGAAGAGTCTCATACTAAAAGCCAATACCCAGCTAAAGCATTCATAATTCCTGGTTTATACACCCATGAACTGTAGCACTCGATAATCAAATTGGATAATATTTCTGCCCCAAAGGGCTTACTGTCAAATCAAATAACGTAAATGCAACAGCTGAATGAGACATCAGACAGATTATAGCCTCTCGAGAAGGACAGGTGGACCTCTGCTTCAATCGTGAATTAGATTTTTCTCCTTCCCAGTTATTGACCACACAGGTTACTCTGTAAGAGAGGTCACAGGATTTGGTCCCGTTACATTCCAGAGTTACCTCCAGCAACTGAGCTAAAAACTTAAGCATTTGGGGAAGTGTCTGCTTTGCTGTCAGTCAGCCTTACGTGAGCTTTTTCCTCCCACTCCATTTCTTCAAGTATCTTTCACCTATTTCTTAAAATAATGTTAGGAATAAAATTTGGCATGTTAAATTCATGCAAGTGCTCCACAGTGAATTTCTTCCTTTTCCTTTGAAACAGAAGCATATGTTGCTTGTAGCATTAGTCTTTTGCCGCTCTTGCAAGAGGCAGCAGAAACCATCCCAATTTGGCCAAAGTGTGCATGGGACAACTCTCCGTGCACACACAACCCATCCAGGGCATGGAGAGCCTGGCAGCGCAGTTCCCAGAAGGAGACATCTGGACTGGACTTGCTCTATTTTAGAATTGGAGGCCCAAAGCTGTTGATCTCTATGCGTCTACCAGCAGCTGTGTGCCAGAGCTGCAAGAACAGGGCCTTTCTGTGGCTCCCATCTCTGCAGATGTGTATGAAGACCAACATGCAACAAGAAACAAGCACTGGGGAGGGCTGGCATGGAGGGATCCTCAACCTGCAGAGCATGAGTCAAGAGCAGACACAGGCAAGTGTTAGAAGATAAATTCAAAATGTTGAAATGATGCTAGTTGATCTGGTACTATTTTCATTGTGGGGTTTTGTTTTTTTTTTCTGTTCTTTGTTCTATTTAGGAAAGTATCTAAAGGACAAAGACAACTGCTTAAGTGTTGAGAGATGAAAACAACTTTGAATGAACTGTGAGGAAAGGTGCAGGAGCGCCCAACAGAAGTGCTGAAGGAAGAACAGAAAAAAAAAAAAAAATCACTAAAACAGTCTATCAGAATGAGAAAGATGACACAGATTTTCAGAAACCATTCTCAGTGGGAAAGATGGGATTTGACGACTGTCAGGCTCCATGGGAGCACAGAAGTGATAAGCTGTCAGGGAAACACCACAGACCAAGACCTGCAGAGGCTGAGACCAACAAGGAGAACGTGGCCCACAGGTACTGTTTGGTTTCCTTAAACTGTAGACATGCACAGCTTCAACAGGGGAAGCGATATCCTCCCAGGGATAAGCAATTTGAGAAACAACAATGGGTAATTATTTGAAGACAGTCAGGAGAAGCTAACTGAATATTATACAAATGGAACTAATGATCAAAAATATTTTCTTTATGAAATTCCCTGTTGAGGATCAGTTGCTAACAAAGTATTTTTCTAAGACAAATGAAATGCAAAGTAGCAGTTTACTACCCATAAAGTTTCTTTCAGTCATAGTCCCAAGGGTTTCCTTCCCCACAACCAGTGAGCAGTACTCTACTCTAGCAAATGAGTCAATTTAAATCCATTTTGCTCCAATTTCCTTATAAGGTATCTTGTAATTTGGTATCAATATCTAGATACAGTTCATCCTAATAATCTCCTTTGCATCATTCGCTAGCGTAATCCTTCCAGTAGTTGAATTACAATAATGTTTGGAGGAAAAGTCAATGTAAAGGAGAGCTACAGAAAAACAGCGAAACCAGGGAGGGGGCAGGGGGAAATGTGTTGCATCTAAGCAGCAGACAATCTGAATTACATTAAGCAGCATAGGCTTACACAATTTAAATTACATTAAGTAGCACAGGCTTACACAACAACGGGAAAATGCAGAATCTTATCTGTTTATTGCTAGTTTTCAGCATTTTTATTTCTTTAGAAGGTTACATTTTTGCAAGGCAAGAACAGTATTTTGGAAAGGAAGTGTCCCTGGGCAGTAGTAAAAGACTTACAAATGAAATATTTCACTGAACAATTAATTTTTCCTAACAACGAAATGAAGGAACACCAAGATTTCATAGGAAAACTAAAGGAACTATCTATTAGTACAGTTCTGAGAGTATTCAGAGTAGTGTAACATTTCTGGAGACCCTGTGGGACTGAGAAAAACATGAGCTTTTCCAATGCTGCGTGTGGATATATAGATATAGATAGACAGATACAAACACAATGCTTGAAACCAATTTAAGTTTTAGGCTTTATCACGAAGGGAGACTGGGGAGGGTGAAATGAACACTACAAGAAAAAACTACATTTCCTGATAGAAATTCAAGTTATGTCTTTAAACAGATGTGTAATAAAACACCAGGCTACAGACTCAAATCCATATTACAAAGGTGTAGGCAAACCAGTTAATTTTGAGCCAGACAAGAAGTAAACTTGTGGTGTGAAGCTTTTTAAAGTAGCAAACCTAGCAAAGACAAATCTGCGCACAAGAAGTAAATCCACTAACCAGCCCCAGGGGCTATTTCCCCTTTCTCCTACCCGAGAGGGGGTAAAGGAGTGGAAAACAAACAAACAAAAAAAAAAAAAAGAAAGAAAAAAAATCAGATGGAGAAGGGGGAGAACCAACGGGGGACAACAGAGTGGTCACCATCACTCAAAGTCAGGCTTGCACTCCTATGTGAGCCGCCTGCCAGACGCGACATGTGCTGGTGCTAAATGATGTATGTGGTCCCTCTGGGGACAAGGGGTGCCATCAATCACTCGTGCCACCCCTACGCTCAAAGCCAACCAGGCAAACAGCGCCGTGTTCCCCAGATGCTGCTCACCTGTGCTGGTACCAGGGATGTCAGGAAGCATTGCTCAAAACAGGAGCAAAGGATGCACCTTCCCTGTTTCTCCAGGTGTCTCCTCAACTCTTACACCCTGCACCTTCCTCCAAGGGAGTTAATTGTACAGAAGAAACTGTAGTGAATAAAATGCAAGTTACACTGGTAATTAATTACAAGCAGCTTTGGACGAGTCATACGTGCACAATGCTTCCCTGCCTCTCCGCATACACAAAGCACTAAATCTTCACCAAGTCAATCCAGAGGCTTCGCACCATGAGATATAAAACACATGAGAGGATGAGGGCGTATGAATGTGCTGGACAAAGAGAAAAATTTACTCTAATTACCAGCTATTACACTGTATTTTCCATTTCTCCCATCATTTTCAACAGGAACTGCAGAAGAAATCAAGAGAGCTTGGTATTTCCAGGCAGCTCATCACTCATCACCCCTCACATTCCAAAGAAGCCAGAAGGATTGTAGCAAGAAATAAAAGTTTCAAACTTTTGAGATCTGCTTCCTGATGGTATACCAGATCCGAACATCCCACCTCATCCCAACATACGCAAGATCTATTCAGACTACCAGCAGCCTTGATGGGTGTGTGCCTCACACTGGGACACACTGCGATAATGTAGGTAGCCTTTCACAGAAATTTAAACCATATTAGTGTGTTTTGTCTAACGTGACGTGCAATTCATGTCCGAGAGCCAGCTGGCAAGAGGTGAACTCCAGCCTCCCGTCTGTTCGTGCAGGTTTTATGAGGACAATTCCTCTGCTCCCAGAGCTGCAAGAGCAGGACAGCAAACCCCGACAGCTACAAACGCTCTGGATAAGTGGTGTCAGATAGAGCAATAATGCAAACAAAGCCACTGTGAAGTTCTCTATCGTGATTTGCCTCAAGATTTCAAATAATATTTTTCAAAGGAAATTTTGCACATTGGTCTCCCACCAAAAGCTCAGCACTATTTCCTACTGTTAATTCTATGGCTTTATTATTAGTTTACAAAAGCTTTGTGGTTACTCCTGAGGCTTGCCCGCCCACCTACCTTCCCGCTGGAAGCACAAACAGAGTATTTCTCAATCATCTCGATTAAACTCACGATGCAACACCTCTTCTCCCAACAGATAAAAACGTCTAAGTGAGCGAACACCTTTGTAGAGCCACCACCTCAAATCCTTAGTGCCTTGGTCAAGGGGTGACCCACAGATGAAGCAGGAACACTGCCAGGCAGTGCAAAGGCCAGATGATGCCCATCTGTCTCTATCACGCCCCATCAGAGGAATCTTGGAGCCACAAATTCGCTTCCGCAGCCGGTAGGAAGCACAGCAGTAGCTCTACTGGCTGCTCAGCATTAGCTTCAGCCTTGCAGTGAAGTTCTAGTAGTGCTACCGTGGAGCAGCTTCAAGGGACAGACATTATCAACGCAATTACCTGTCAGCAGTGTTTACACGAGAATTTAAACTGCTCCTGTCTCTGGTAGATACATGTTTTCAGCTAGATGAGGAACAGGATAAAGATTTACCCATTCGTAAATCACGGTGTGCAAGCACCAAGACCTTTAATCTGTACCATCTACAGTGCACAACTAGACTATCTTTTTGGAAACCCATGACAAGAACCATTAAGGAAGCTGTCAGCAACATGAAAAATATTCTATTTGAGATAGGCTGCATAAAGCACATGCTTCTTCTGACTTCTGCAAAGCATAGCTTAAGTTAAAACTCAATCACAGCTGAGAGCTTGGCATCAACGCAGCCTCTCACATGCAAAACAAAATAAGCACGGTACACAGCACAGCAGAGCTGGAAACAGCTCTGGGAATGCAGTGGAAAGCTGCACAGAGCTTACCTAAAAAAACCTAAAAAACCAAAAACCCCAGTGTTTTCTGTCTCCCATCATGAGGAAGAATGCAACTCAGCAACTTCACTTTTAAAGTAGTAAAACTCTTTTGTATCTCCTCCTCAATTCAGTTAACAGGGAAACTTCAGACACACAGGTAACCCCTAAAGCGGCGAGTTCCTCTGACCGGTCAGCTCCCCACCAGCGTATCACTGGGATGCAGGCGCCTGCCTGCTGCCCCCCAACAGCAGCACAGACCAGTCTCATCTGCTAGCGTGGATGCAATGCAAGGAAAGATCCAGCGTTCCCAGCTGCAAATGAACATCGTCCTGGCTCAGAAGCCCTCTTCCTCCTTGATAATGTTCTCTCTCTGACCACTGCAATAACAAGCATCTATATGAACTGCTAAGGAAAGATTGAAAGAAAGATGTTTACTGGAGGCTGACATCCTTCTTATCAAAAAAACTTAAAATTGGAAGTGCTGATAGTGCGTCTCTGCAGACTAACAGCCAAGTTCTGTGTGCTTTGAGGAAGGCACAAATCAGAGCCTGGCTCCGTGGCGTTTAAACCAAAGCTTTACTTATATGTTGGCCTAAGCCACGGGAGTGGTGTGGCCAGTGCCAGCCTCTGTCACGCAGCCGCAGACCGACCACACAAGGTCACCACAAATTCTTCAAGTTCGGTAAGTGACAAACACGGTCATCCGCTCTACAGCTGGTCTGCGTTTAACACACAAGTACTTCCAACACTAGCACAATTTTAATTAAAAAAAAATAATAAAAAAGGCAGTCTTATCTTTCATCCTGCCAGAATTATAAAAAAAATATTCAGCTGCTGCTTTTCTTTAAACAATGCAGCCAGCTCTAGCCTGAATAGGTGCAACCGCGCTGAAAGCCAGACAGCACACCATCCTCAGCAGACCCACGTGCAACGTGTGTACACACGATGTCATAACTTCTGACGACTTTCTGGACAATGTCACCAGTGAATTTACTTTATTACAACAAGTAAACCCAGACTTCTGCAGCTCTTGGCCCATTCACTGGGTCAGGAGGAAAGACAGAAAGGGAAGAGCTCTGCCAGCATCAGAGAGATTCAGAACTAGTTACAACACAATTTAAACCTTTTTAGGTCACCACTATGGCTACCTAGGAAAATTCTAAAACCAGCAGAGATCCTAGAAATCCATAGGGTTATGTTTATGAGGAGCTGCAGAAGTCAGCACAATTTTCAGATCTCATCTCACCAGTGTTAGTTTGCATCGGGCTATGTTGCATTAAGCCCTTCCACCACAATTTGAAATTTAACACAGTCTGTGTAATATAAGGTATAATGCACAAGATAGATGGCCAATTTGACGTTCCTAATGAAGACTTAGGTCAACATGGCATTGCTTGCCATATCACTTCTGCCATGAATAGCAGTCATAAATTCCAGAAGGGAGCGAACAAAAAAGGTTTCGAATTGGTAGCTGGTTTTACAATGACCAATGATTAAATTAGTTTAGTTACAGGATCTAACACCATGTCTTGAGTTTATTCCAGTGTCACAGTTATTGGCAGGGATAAAATTTCACATTAGCCAATTAACTAAATGCACTATTACTGTATCTCAGCTACTTAAGCTCATCAGTTAATTAAGAGCTCAGTATAAGCTGAAAATAGGAACTTTACCTGACACACATACCAAACATACATTACCTTAATGATTTAATTTTACAGTTCCGTATTACGTTCCACAGGTGCTATTTGGAAAACTGAAAGGCAATTGCTCAGTTTAAGGAGCAGGTGTAAGACACGTAAGCAAACACTTAAAAATTTAACCTAAAAAACTATTTCTTAGAATGATACTTGCTGCTTTACTAAGCTCTATTTTACAAGGTAGTTTTTCATGATAAAATTATTATTTCACACTCATTCCAAATTACTTCTGTATCAATTTTAAGATGTTTTCAACTTGGTTCCCATTTAAGAAGTGTTTTATCTCAGTGTCTAACTAAAACCTACCACTCATTTTCCCAGGGACTATACCCTGGTAATTTCTGAGAAGTGCATCTGCCAGTGCAAGCCAAAGCCGGCAGACCTGCAGGCACACAGCCATGCTAAGCACCTGCAGCCGAAGACACATGTGTAACAGTGGGATAACGCATTCTCAATGCTCCTCAGACATCAAGCTTCTTTCTGCAAAGTAATCTCTCAACCAGGTCTTAACAGTAGGTGGTAACGTCTTCTTTAACAGCTGTCGAGTCAGTCCTGCCATACAGAGCACCAGCACACCAGCGATTTAGGACCAGAAAATCAAGTACCCCACTTGTGGATGTTTATCTTTTAAGGTCACACAGCATAAGTCATGACACCACAGCATCACTCAAGACTCCCCCAGAACGCAGACCTGGTTTTCCATCTACCACCAAGCCCATATTTTTGGAATATTTGTCCTTCTTGGCAAGTTTACAGCCATAGGATAAAAAAACCCCAAGGTCTTGCAAGGGTGAGACTCCATTTCTGCAGCAAGTTGATTAAAACAACAGCAAAGAAGTCCCCAACCTAACAAAAACCTCTCTGTATTTCAGTTGCCCTTCACACAAAAGACTCTTCATCCACAGATGCTACAGTATAGCAGGCCTCATCCTCCTCCCTTGCTGTCCCTTGTTTCCCATCAATAAAAAGCAATTCGTCACAACATTAACAAATCAGTATGACCACAGAGGCTAAATAACCACATCACTGAGCCTCGAGGTAGTCCCAAACAGCAAGGTATCAAAAGAACTAGGTCCATTTTAATGTTCATACATTTGACTGCGCATACTGAACTTCGGTAGGGCAGAAGTCTGACAGACTGGTGGCTTAACGCCCCAGTGAAAACCACAAACATTCATTAACTTCTCTTCTATAGTCAGTATTTTCTGGATTCACAATTCAGTTAATAAGCTTGAAAATTTATTCATGGAAGTACGTATGTTCACAGTCTGAGTAAACTCCAGCCTTGAGTTCAACAGCATGTCATCTAAAACAAGTGAGGAAAAAAAAAAACAGCTAAGGAAAAATGATTATGCAAGTTAGATGCAAGCAATTTTGAAACTAAACTCCTATCTGTTCTTCTGGACAATCATTCTCCAAGAAACTTCAGCACCCAAGACTGGAGAAAGCTCAGCAGCTGGAAGGTCTACAAATGGGTGTAAAGGCCAAGCAGCATCAATGGCTTAAAGGTACAACACTTGGGCTTCTCAGACACAAGCAATACAAAGCAATCAGCAGTTGTCTTGGGATGCTGAGAAAGTCTACAGCTCCCCGCACCAGAGGTTAGAACACACAGTAAAAGAAAAACTGAAGATAAATTGGCACTATCTGCTTGAAAATTAACTCCAGTCAAAAACTCTGGTGGGTCCAACTGTACATTTGATTTTTATCCATGTGATGGATAGGAATTTGCCTTAAAATAACGTGTAGAAGAGGCAGAAAATCTAAAGCAGACACTGAAATCTGCTTAAGTGACTGCATCAAGTGATAAAATGAAAGCAGTTACTTACAGGAACTGTGGTTATAGCAACTGACTGACAGCTCTGTTCTCCAGCTGAAGATGCTGGAGATGACAAAACACAAGAGGAAAACACAAACTAAACCCTGAAAGGAGAGCGGTAAAAAAAAGAGAAGCTCCATATTAGGATCATCTGAGAGCATGGAAACAGGATAAAGACTACCTTCTTCTGAGTAAAAGCAAAGTTGGATAGTTCCCCCCCACCCATGCATCCCACCCTGTGTCTCATGGTGTATGCAGTTCCTCTCCTGTGCCGTAAGGTGACACATCTCTTCTGTAGACTGCTACTGTACGCTGACAGGGTTACATCCATCCTCTTGTCTCTGCTTTCCAGGGACATCTAATTATGCAGATCTCAGAATGAAGGCTAAAACATGCCACCAGTTGAGTTTTCATAGTTAAAACTTGTTTTCAACCGCAATCCCCAGGGTAAAAGATTTTACAGAGCGTCACACAGAATCAGAGGGTTCAGTACAAAGGTTGAACAAAGTTCCCATTTGTTTTCCAATACTTACAAAGGACTGGAAACAAATCATACCCAAGAATTTAAAAAAAAAATAAAATTGCTAACTATTCTTCCATGATCAGACTAAGAACTAACTTTCTATACTGTTTTGTTACATAATTTAGTAACTAACTACAGTTACTTAATAAATGATTATTACTGCTTAATTAAACAGATAATAATTACATCATTAATTAGCACAATTACCTTTGAGTAATCATTCTTTTGATGATAAACATAGAGAATTCCTCTTTTGTGCATAAGGCAAGATGACGAGAAGCAGTAGCACACAAAGATGATGTGAACATGAACTCCCTGTTCAAGGGTTTGGGGTGGTTTTTTGTTTGGTTGGTTCTTTTAGCAGAGGACAAGTTGTGCATATTCTACAAGTTTAGCTACTTCTCAGTGTTGTTCAGATTAATACTGATATAGTTTACAGCACAGGCTAGATACTAAAAAGCCTTTAAAAAAATTCTTCAAAGGTGATGCTTCAGTTTTATTAAGTTTCGTCTGCAAGCAGGATTTCTTTGCAATTGCACAGTGTATCTACAATATTTTATGTACCATTTACTAATAATGCCCCTATTTACTAATAAAGCCCAGGCAACTTCATGAGACCAAGCTGCCTTTTGAAAAACATGTCAATCTGGCTATTTTATACATACCATCCTCTTAGCTACAAGGAACCACTACCTTTCAAGTAGTCCTTTTGTTAAGAAAGCCATATTTATCCAAGAGTTAGAGATAAGTAATAATACATAAGGACACTAGTGCATTGCTTAGATAATTAGAAAGCTATCATCCATCCTCCTAACCTAAAATGCAAAATATGCAAGCCTTTGTTGCAATCTGTATATATATCTGTATGTCTCATGCATCCAGGCAAAAATAAAGCTCTACTGTTAAATGGGAGCACTTGAACAAAGTAGCCTTAAAACTACATCCTTTCAAGGCCATTTTAACCCCCTGTGGATGTACTCAGGGAGAAAATAGACCTGTTACAGCCTATGGTCAAGGATTATTGATGCAATCCAACTTTAAGCATTTAACCAAAGGTGCCCAAATTACGAGCATAAACAAGGCAGCCTCCTCTGAGCACTGCTGAGCACAGATGTCAGCTTCTGCGGAGAATCTCCTTCTGCAGGAGCCTGCTGCGCTCTGTGAGATGGAAGGACCTTGGAGTAGGCACAGGGAACTGCCCTCTTCATTTAAATTGCTCAAATGAAGATAGAGTAAAGTAGCCAGAGCCTTTCCACCTTCAGCAAATTCATCTGATCTCTTTCAAAAGTCCCTGAGCACATAAGTCTTTAGCTCTATTAATGGATCACACAATGCTTATTCTGTACCGAAGGGCAGTGTTTCCAATGGACACAACAGCACATCCCTTAAGTAACTTCTTTTCAAATGAAGGGATCACTACAGAACGTAATTTGATTGAAAACACATTTAATTATCAACAACTCAGAGCAAGCTAAAAATTGGCAGTGCAATGATTGTGCTGGCAACGGTATCAGCTGTTACGTACCCAGTAATAGCTGAAGTAGGTCTTGACCATGGGCTATGCTTGTCTTTTCTAAAAAGGTACTCACTATAATGCTCAGATGAGCTTATTTCTCCAGTGTCATCATCTACTCATAAGTGAAAGTGGTATCATTTGTCAGGCCAGATGCACTTCTACTTTTTCACGTAATTGAAGACATGAGTGCTGTAATAGCAGATTAAAATAAGCGTATGTTGTTTCTGGACTTGAGAGTTAAGTTTCTGCAGGAAAAGTCTTTGGTTCTGAGTCAAGGCAGAACTCTACAGTATTAGACAGACCCTCTTCTCGCCCCTTCTCCCCTTACTTGAAGAGAAAATAAGCCTCGCTTCAGATTTAAGGATGAGAACTTTGACCGGTAATGAGTGAGAATGCACTAGCAAAAAGAGATTCTTATTTCAGCCATTTGAAAACAAGAGTCCAGCTCTCCCACGGTTTTTCAGTGCAGGTATAACTATTTCGTTTAGGTGGAGAGACAGCACTGAGGAAAAAAACACACCCCAAAACTGCTAATTGCTGGCTACAGCAGTTAAAAGAAGAATTCACAAAAATGGCTGGATGCAAATACATTCCAGATTCACCCAGCCTGCTGTACTAATTACTGTGCTCTAATGAGCAAACCATGCCCATGAAGCGCTGCTTCTGCAGCTCTGACCAAGGGCACCTCAAACCCCCGACCCAGCAGAACTGGGGCTGTCTTTCAGACTTCCGTCACAGTAGCAATCAAATCATAAACATGAAAGAATACCATTCAGATTCCCCAGAGAATAAATACACAAAGAAAGTATTTGGGTTTCTTTGCTTTTAAAAGCCCGCATCAAAAATAGGAACGGAAAGCATACGGCTGGGACTCGAGCAGTTCTGTTCAGTCCAGGCCAGGCCCCAGTAATTTCTTCCAAGAGTAGTTTCTCTCCTGCTTACTTTTTAAGCTTTAGCTTTGGTTCATAAAACTACGGTCAGCGTTCAGGACCCTCCCTATTACAGCAACATTTAGGCACTACGAGCAACAGAGGCTATTAAAAATAATAATGAGAACAGCAACAAGAAACAAGAGACTCCGCTGAGGGAAGAGTAATCTTTGCTGGGGTACATCCAAGATGAATACAAACTACTAAGAGATGGTTCGAAAAATCAAGTAGGAAGAATAATCCTCTTTGCATGTTCTCTTCATACTAAAGCTGGAAGTTTGATCTCTAGTATTCTGAACCCATCCCTGTAATTTCCCCCTCCCCAAAGCACAGCATTTTCCTCATGGCTATCATAGAAGAGCTTGTGTCTTCCAGTTTGTTAGATACTCACACCTGCAAGAGTGGGCGCTGATCCAAACTGTCCCAAGCTCTCAATCCAAATTGCCACTCCAAGAAAGCCATTGAAATACATACGTTTTCAGCAATTACACTGCTTGGAAAAGCTAGACCTAGGAACATTTAAAGACTGATCAATAAAGTACCTGGTACTCAGTTAATCAGCCTCAACTGTTACTTCCACAGAAAGAGCAGACTGTAATATTAGCCACGGGGTGGGGGGAATCTGTGTAATCCAAAGGTTTTGACTAGTGTAAAAGCTAAAGATCAGCATGGGAAAAATGCACCAGAAAACATTTACATCTGAGTAGCATTCACCCCAGCTCCCCCAGCTGAAAAGAGCTCATTCACAGGACTCATTATTTAGCATCAAAATTGACTTTAACACATAATAATCTGCACTGAAATATCTTGATAGAAAAATATTTGTTTTGTGAGAAAAAGAGTTCCCTATTAAATTTCAACAGAAACAAATGAAAGTTGGAAAGTTCCAAAATAAGAGCTAGAAAAGAAATAGTGCAGACACCTAAATCTGAATTGCATGGCCAGAGTTCCTTCAGCTGGAAAAAATCCTCATATTAATTTATAATAATGAAACGAGACATGTGAAAGAAGGAAGGGTGACTGCACTGAGCAGCTAGAAGTGCACTTTATCAATGGAAGATGAATTCAGCTTGGAAATTTGGCAGGCGGAGCAATCAGATAGCGACAGCATACTTGAGCAGGCAAACCTGGAAAGAGTTTTAAGACAAGGTTAGATCAGTTGGTAGAATTTCTAAGACAGAATATTCTGTTTGACACAGCACTGAACTAGGAAAAGAAGCCTTTGCCAGCGCTGCCACCTTGGACTTTACACAACCTTGTTTTAAGCTGAATTGTCACTACTTAATAAAATAGGCTTTTTAATAGGCTTGATTAACAGACAGCAGCACTCTCAGCATCTCTCTGGATGTAGCCTGCCAAGAGATGTTAACAAAGTAGGACACTGGCAGGAACTGAAACGTTTCCTCTCCCACCCCCAAGTATCTATAATACTTTCCTAACTGGTGTGGAGCTCAATGCAAATTATTAACTCTTGGTAATAAGTTTCCCACCACCATAACATAAATGCTAATGTCATTTCTTCCACAGTCCTGCAGCATACCATCTTCCCTGAATATAATCATCAGAAGAAACATATTTAGAGTAAAAAAACTGCACTTGCCTTCCTAAGATAAAAGACTTGTCTTCTCAGGGATGGATAAAGCCAGAAAAAAGCAAATTCCATAAGTGAACAGTTATATAGCATGCAAAAGAAAGAACTGTTTATTTTCCAATGCCGTATTTTGAGGAAATTGTGGTAAGCACTGCTTTAAATAGATTTACTTATAAATTCTTGAGAAAAAGTTGCTCCCTGGGAATTGATCATGATCGATCATGTCCTGGGACAGATGAAGGGTAGAACTGTTAAAGAGCCCATCCGTTCTGCATGCGTAATCACTACTCCAAGGTGAAGCGGTTAGCTAGACGCCATCAACAGGATGGGTACAAAGCGGGTGTTTCATTTGAGGTTCACCAACTAATGCACCTCCAAATTTCTCCTCGCAGTTGGTTTGGTAAGCAGTCTCTACATAACCGACTTGTGTTAAAAACACTTAGAAATCTCCACGGACAGCACTAAGCGACACCTGCTACGTTAAAGACAAACAAGGAACCCAAATCCCTCTTTTTTCCTAATAGAGTCACTGTGTTTTCCCCACTGCTGGGCACTGACTCCCCAAAAAACAGTGGAATATTTCACTTTTCAAGCTGCCTAAGAATCTAGAGTGGTAATTTAATCACAAGCCACGACTTCTCCTCCTCCTCCCCAACTTCACACACAAGTCTTGAGATTCACCTCTAATAACATCTTACTGGACTTTGGTGGGTGAAGGACTACAAAGCCACTCAATGTAGAAGTGAGATGGTACTTTATAAAACATGGGTACCTCAGAGCATTGATTACTGCTAAATAGGCAAGGCAAAAACATCAGCAAGACGGTAGCATTAGGGGTCAAGAACTTCCTTTTGGTCAAGCTTACTTGACCAAAAAAATGGAGTACAGTTCAGAAAAAATGCAGAAGTTGCTTCCTCCAAAACTGTAAGGGCCAGTATTGTTCCTTTGGTTCAATTTATTCAGTATTCATGAGCTAGCCCAACAGAGATGCAGACTACGACTTGTACTCAGGAGTAGCACGATTCCAGCTGTAAGTGCATCTCCCCCCAAGAAATGTGATTTTAAGAAGAGACCAGCAGGAGAGAATCCATCATACATAAGGTCATGAAATGCCGGCGCTTTCCTTTAACTCTAAAAAGCCTATTTTGGTAGTGCTTCTCTCCATAAGAAACAAAAGGTAGAAAAGCTTTCAGAAACCTATATGTGGACACATGGCATTATTTACATCATGATCTCTCCAACGCAGCTCTGTCATAGTTGAGAAGAACCCGGTAAGTTTTCTAAGGGCTCATGCTGTTTAGAAGAAAAAAAAAAATACCCCAAATATAGATAAACTGTTTTTAGAGGTTTACAAGAAAACCATCTCTCTGTACGCTAGGTTGTTTATTCTCATTTTGAGGGAAAGCACACTGGTTTAGAAAGTTTCTATCATGAGCCACAGTTCAAGAACTACAAGATTATTTACCCTTAAAGGACTCTCATTCTGTATTGCCTTGCAATATCAAACCACAATATCCATGCTCACTTGTTCCAACAATGCTGCTGCTCCGTTTTTCTCCCAGAGGAGAGACTAAAACTGTGTATTCCCTCTTGTTCCACCCTGAAGGAGTTTCAGTTAAAGTCAAAACCCAAGTCTGTAGTATTTTTGGAGCTATTTTTGTGCTATAATATCAGTACAGCAGCTGGAGTGTTCTGGATACATACAACAAATGTACTTGTTTTGGTGGCATTAAGACAGCAATGGGACATTACATTAAGTCACATCAGCATGAGGCTATACAATACGTGACTGATTTAAAGCACGTGACTTTAATCAAGCAATGTGATTTCAATACTCATGTGGTTTTCTGTGGCAATTCAAGCTGTTTTGGCACCAGAACTAGTTTTAGATTTGGATAAAGATACAATGGAGATCTACAGATGTGAAAAAAACCAACACACAAATGAGTAAGAGAGCTTATCCCATATGAGCATTTAAACCTGCCTTAGAATAATATGTGATATTGATAAGCGCTTTACAGAACATATTTTTATTCGATAATTGCTTGTATTTATAGCAACCCATGTTCTTTTAATATACTTCTGTAGGCACATAGCAAAAAAAAATTTACAAAAAAAAAATCAGTCTGTTATATATTTTACTGAGCCAAGCCATCAACATGCAATTCACAAGTGAGTTCTGACTCTTTTAAAAAAAAAAAAAGTTTAAATAGATATTTGACAGCTTTCCCATTCTTCACCCCTCAAAGTGCTAACCCTCAGATGGGACCTGTGATTTACC
>NW_009601095.1:60696-66934 GCF_000690535.1 Cariama cristata
ATGCACTGGATATATATAATGCACATGGCAAAGGAAGAGATTCGCTCACCCTTAGCAAGCAGGGCACTCGCATGATGTCCCAAACAGGCAACCAGACCAAATCCGGGAACAGCGAAGGATGCTGCTACTTTGAGGTGTGAAGGACTGGAGCGCTAAGCTTCATCTGAACGTATGTTTAACTACTGCCGCCACCAAATATAGCCTCCTTGTGAATACATCCAGCAAGAGTTAGTGAAATTGTTAGTCTAATCTTCAGATAACATTTATTGTTTCCAAACTTTTTAACACGTATGCTACACAACCTTCGGATAACATTTATGGTTTCCAAACTTTTTAACACGTATGCTACACTTTGCTTCCCATTAACACTTCCAAACTGCTCATTGCCCGTGTATTCTCACCCTTGCTTCACTCCATGTGTTAACAAGCTTGGAGCACCGATCCAGAGCCTGTGGTTAGTAGAAACAGGACTTCTACCTGCACCAAAAAAGGATCTAAAACACGTTTCCATGTTCAGAGATATTGAGTGTCCCCATCCCACTTGCAGCACGGCCCCGCAAGTCCTTCTTGTCCCTTATGGGGGACAGGGATGCAACACAATGACTCACACAAGAGGTTCAGAAACATTTGGCAGGTGAAAGCCCAACTGAAAGCTAAGCATCCTGCATTAAAGTCATTATTTTGATGTACACAGCTTTTACTTGCACCAGAGATGAAGCAAATGCATCTAAAAACACTCTGAAGGCATTAGGAGGTCCAGCATATATGACACAGGCAGCGCTTTGCTATATCTTTGTCAAGAAATATTTTGTACAGTACATACGAAGCGTATGAATTAGCAATTTTTACTTAAATCATTTACCTTTTCGCCAGCCAGCCATTATCCTGTGATTGCTCATGCTCTACAAGTAGGCTTAGGCACTCAAGCAGCAGCATGTTGCCAAAAAAAAAAATTGGCAGGAGAAAATGGCATTCACCAGCTGCAGGTACTATCCGTTATTTTGTAGGTACTCTTTTACAAAAAGACTGTATTTACCCATGCAGACAAGAAGTCACAGGAGATGATAGTTCCGTGGCGGAAAAATAAAGCGACAAAGTAAATGCCATGAGAGATCCTTCTCCTGAATCCAGAGTGCCCTTGATCACAGCGTGAGAGCAGAAATTGAGCTCCACGACTGAATTTTAAAAAGACAAAGGTAAGAAGCTTCCAACCCCAAACTACTGTACTCTGTTCCCGATGCCATCTCAGGCCCTGGGAGGGTTCTCAAAGAGCATGCATCCCTACTGGGAAAGGGTGAAAAATGCCTTCCTACATAATATGTTGTCTGAACTAAGAGAATTATTTATACTTGCTACATTTATTCTAAATTATTATAAACTAAGTTGTTATGAATGATAAAATATTTATAATCTGATTTTATGGAAAATATTTTAGTTATTTATAGAAAAGTGTCAATAATGGTAGATTGACTATATACATGTTTTAAGGGTAAACCTCCCCTATTAAACATGCACAAAGATAACATGCAATCTACGGCATTGTATGATACGTTTTCACGTTTCAGTCTCTAATATCTTCCCCCAGGCAGCACCTGTTTTTGCTGAAAACTACTGAAGCACTCTTCACTACCATTTGTGAAGTGCCTTTTCTTTCATGTTTGAGAATGTGGGAAAACCACACGATAGATCATGCAGAAACTCCCCAAACCCCCTCCCTTCTACCTAATCTTCAGCACAAGGATGTCTTTCTATATATATTTAAAAAAAAAAAAAATCCTTCAGCGCATCTGACTTTCTACAGAAGTGAAGAATCATTTCTTCAGAACTGTGCCCGTCTCCTCCCACAAATGGCTTTCAAGCAGGGCTTTGAATTTTTCCTTTTAAATCACGTTCGCTAAGGAGGGGGAAAATGGGAAGAGAAAAGGACATTGAGAAAATGATGAAGAGAGGAGCTGTTAAAGTGATTTAATACACAAGCACAGCAGCAAGGATCCCCGTCCCCACCAGTATTTCTACTTTACGAAGCAGAATTTTCAAATGCTTTACATTAGGCCCTAGTAGGTCAACTGGAGGTAGAATAGCTCCTGCAAATTGATAGCATATATTAATTGCTTGTGCGCTTATTACCTGCAGAACCTGCAGTGCCCCTGCATCTCTCAGTACTGTGAAGTCTCAGGATGACAGGCTACTTATGTCATTTTAAATATTTAAGGTAGCCAAAGAAACTCCAGCCCCATTCAGCATTTAAGACACAGTTTTTAATCTACTTCAAAGGTGGGAAACAGAAGAAAAACCCTTTACACCGTTTGCGCTACCCCGTCTTTTTTCCATCTCCCATTAGCACAAACCTAATCTGAGAGTGCCAGGAGAGAAAGCTACTACCTGGCTAATAGCTGTGAAATCAGCCCAGGGCCAGCAGAAGGTAGCAAATGCAAAATTCAGGTTCCAGCTGAACCTTAAAACAACCCACATTAGACATCCTGCATATTTTACTGCACACAGGCCAAGACAGTAAAATATCAAGTTACATACTATGCTGTAGGTGATTTCCATCGGCTGCACAAGCAGTGCAATGAGCACTCACGCAGCTTTTGGATATGCAGCTCTTCCGCTGATATTGATAACTCGGTATGAAACACTCGCTTAGATTCTGCACTCTTCACACTGGAAAGACTCACAATGTGAGGGAAAAGCTTTTTTTTTTTTTCTTAAAAAAACAAACCAAAACCACCACCACACCCTGCAATTCTTTTGCCTTCCAAGTAGTGGAATATTTCTCCTTCTTCAAATCTTAAGATTTCAGCCAGACAACATATAGGCAGCAGATTAAGCTGTAACCAAAAACCTCAGAGTGCAAGTAAAGCTTTTCATTCAACAGCCAGAAAGCAGGTTACTGACTTCAGCTTTTTTATTCTTCCTTGTACTCCACCTGCTTCACAGAACGGGTCACTTCATAGCCTTTCCCTTCTGGTTTCAGCTAATTGAGCCTTGTCGCTCTCGCCACACTCCCATGCCAAGCGATGCCAGGCACCAGCCTCCCACCAGCGGGACCAGCAGCCGTAGCACAGGCGCTTCCCCAGCGAGTGGATCCGAAGTGCCCCACGTGCTCGCTCCCAACATACGGATTCACCAGCCCTGCCAAGTCGCAATCCAAATGCCAAAGGCTTAACATCGCTGCGAGCAAACACAACACGTAGGTTTTCAGTAAACAAAGCAAGCAGATGCCTCTGAAAGCCCACCATACACATGCAACACTCGCATCACCCTGACATCCACCCAAGGTCAGCACCTTTCTGCATGCTGAAATTCAGCATCCCAAACTGGCAAGACATCCCTGAGGACCGCCTCACCTGCCTGCTTACTCCATTTTTACTACAATTATGATGACTACAGCTGTCTAAATGGAGCAGCTTTTGAAACTAGAATTAGGAAGATTTAGAAAGGCTCAATTTCATCATGTAACTGTTGTAAAAGAAGAGTCCTACATAGCTTCCAGCCGGAAGAAAAATAAAACCCACAAACCTCACCTGAAGCACCTGCATGTAAGAAAGATGAAGGTGACCCAATGATTCCTGCCTTTAGGCTGCCACTTAGGCACTACGCACTCAAGAAACACCACACGTAGACTTCCCTGTTTCATCCTGGCTGCCGGGTGGCAGAACCTCCCTGCAGAAATGCTCTTCCCTTCCTGAGACAGGGATGCCACCAGTTCCGGGAAGAGAAAGCTCATGGCTAGGCACCCAGCTGTGCCTCTTCCCAGGGAACACCCCATGGGAAAGAAAGGAAAGGGGGGAAAAAAAAAATAAATAAAATTAAGCCCTTCCCACATTTTCTTTCAGAGCAGTAGTTGGGAAAGCCATGCTGCATGGCAGCGGACGCCCTGGAATCTGGTTTCTTTGCAGGAGAGGATGGACATATTGCACCATACTGTACTTTCCTGTAGCAGGCATAAGCAATTAGAAAAAAAATTTAAAAATTAAGGACTAAGAGAAAAAAACCCCAACACTGAAGTATTTGCATCAAAGGAATCTGAATTTTAAGGCAGTGAAGTGGAGGTAGCAAATGCGAAACAACTGCCTAAAAATGTAACCAACTTCTATACACAACGTTTGTCTATAAGACAGGGTGAAAGGGCTTCTTACATCAAACCCTGTAAGTATCATAGTCCTTTTTTGCTTATAAAACAGCAAAGGAGTAGTTGTATTCTTTCCTCAAACATGGTCATCTGGTCAGAAGTTTGTCAGATATTTATTTTCTTTCTCTTTTTCAGGAGTTGGGTAACCAGCTGTGGCCAACTTGATCCTTCTTTATACCTTCAGGAAGACTTGCAGGAATTGACAAGACTTAACAATAAGGCAAAACTTTATTTCTGGCCTCAACTGTATTATAATTTGTGACTCATGAATTACATTATTCAAGATTATTCACATGAAAAATAATAGCTATCATATTACCTGCTGCAATAAGAGTGGATCGCTGCTTTTTAGAGTTTATTCAAACAGGCAACTAATATTATTTTCCATTTATCAAAAATCTCCAAAGTACAATGAATGCTCAATTTGTTATATTTAACATTCAGTGCAGGAGGACATTGTTGCTTTCAACACTGGAATCCCAAACAGAGAAATTAAAACAAATCACTTCATCTAGAAACTAAACAAACAATTACATGGAGGAACAACACCAAAACCAGCTGTGTTTGTCAGCCCTTATTAACAGTAAAAATAACACCTTATTGCATTTTCTATCAGTTATTTGTTATCACCTGAAAAAAAAAACCCCAAACACAGAGCCTAGTAGTTTACAAATGAAAAGTGTCATACCATCAAAGTGATATTCCAGTAGAGACATACTTGGGACTGAATTATCAAGCTTTCTCAGCACAAGATCCACAGATTCTAATAATGTCAAGGAGGCTGTGGGTGCCCAGCCCTCAGGAAACCAAGTCATTAAAGGCTACTTTTATTACAAAGCCCTGATAAAAAAAATACACGTACCCTTGTGGAAATCATGAGAGACTTAGAGCAAGTTGTAAGAGCCATGCTAAGCTTTTCTTATTATTCCATTTAAAAAAAAACAAACAAAGCCACACTAACACTTAACAGCTAATGCCAGCTCTCATTTAATATTACTTTTGCAAAAACATATCCAGCATCATATTTCAGGGTTGCATTACAAAACAGCAGGGACTACCTGAAGTCTAGAGCTACCTCCTTCAGATGGCAATGAAAGGTGCTGTGTGCAGGCACGCACCATCACAGCTTGCAACCAACAGCTAAAACGCGCTGCAAAATGCAATCTGGAAGTGGGAGATTCTTTGTATGCTCCAACACAAGGGGTAGGCACCAAATGCTATTAACTGCTCAGTCATGAGATGCTTGTTTAACCCCCCCATGCAAGCCGTGCATAGCCCTACTGTATTAGTCCAATTGTGAGCAACAAATCGGACTACTTAATATGCAAATTCCCTTGGTCAGTCTTCCATAGAAGCACCATGAAAGCAGTTATTGTAACTTCAAATTAAACATGTGATATGCAGCACTGCACAGCACTCTAAAGAAAATATTTAAGAAACTGTTGTCCAGTAATGGAAAGCAGGGGTTGAGCATAATATTTGGCTTCCTAGAAGTTAACAAAGCTCTAGTACTGCATCAAATACTGCTGGAGGAATGTATATTTTTAATAATCTCCTATTCTAGTGTGTCAGTCAAACGTGCAGCCCTATTTCCACTTGTCCCTATTATCACTGCTGGGTGATAGGGGCAGCAGTAAAGAAGACAAATTTCAAACTGAATCAGCGTCTTTTACAACAAAGAAGGACGATAAGAACTCCAGCAGGCAGGCAAACATGTCAAGGAGAGCGCAGCAGCAATCGGACAGCTGCAGCCAAAAGGCTTAATCTGTAATGACTTGTCGTGCCCATACTTCTAGACACTGGGTTTCCTGCCCTTTCGTTATTCCACACAAATAACTGTCTCCCTGAACTTTACCAAGTAAGACAAAGTAATATGCAACTTCTAATAGGGGTAAGAGTTTGCAAGAAGAAAATGAACAATTTCATGTTTCTCCTTTTCCTTCCCACTGCTCCCCTCCAAATGAAGAAATTTTAGAAGAGCCCTCCAGAAAGGACTTGCCTGTTGGCAATGCAAGTTCTCCTGCTTTTGCTAAACTGAACATACCTGCTAAGCTATTAAATCTTACATACAGGCACAAGTGCAGCGTTTTCCAGCAGTTAACT
>NW_009601095.1:66946-69946 GCF_000690535.1 Cariama cristata
TCTTCCGAACACGTAACTGAAGAAGTGACATAACCTGTAAGTGACCAGAGAACAGCTATTTCTCCCCCAGTCTCACCATCCTGCAGAAATTCAGTCACCTTTGACAAGGCACAGCAAGAAGACATGTGATGCTCTGCTCCTCAAAGCTTGGAATATGGGGTGGGAGACAGCTGAGCTAAAGGGAAGGGGGGGGGACGACAGGACCCCATGTCTATAAACCACCTAATGATCATCTTTTATTCTTCTCTGTATCTCCTTTAATGAGTCACCAATAAATCCATCTCAGCATCCAGTACACCCACCCACCACATCACAGCTCTGCTGGACTACAACACAGCAAGCATTGAGACAGAAACTTTTTCCTAAATACAACAAGCAATATTGTATTGAAACGAAAACTTGCTAAAAAGAGCAATGATAATGAAACAGCTGGTACCAATCTGCAAAGACCATTTCATTTCCAGCAGGATGGGCAGAGCAGCATCTGTTTAATTCTTGTTAAGGAACAGACTCCTCCTGCTTCAGTCAATGCAAACAGAAACATGCAATAAGCTGGTACACACATAGGAGAGCTGGTATTTTTGATTAACTCAATCTTACACACAGAGACACACCTGAGTGTATGCAATGGCTCTCTGGATACATGCAAGCATCTTCACCTTGAAAAATACCAATAGTAAAAGACAAAGGAGGCGCAGGCGGTCAGCTTTGCCGAGCCGCAGAGAAGTAAGGGGAAATGCCAGTGATTGACAAAAGGACCGAGGAGAATATGGGGATGTGACAAATCCTCACCTCACCTCCACTGATACAATTGAGCAAGATTTTGCCAGCTCCTCACAGCACTATAATAGATTGAAACTGGTATGAATTAGACTTGAGATCTGGCTCCCACTTTTACACAGCATCAAGCACTGCTATTACTGTCTAATCAATCTCTTGACCACTCGTAATTCTCCAAGAAACTTTTCCATCCTGGGGAAACACAAAGCCTCCCCAAAATAAGCCCATCACTGGCAACACTCTGGTTAGAATGAGATGTTTCTGTTGCAAAATACCTTCCTGAGATTTATAAATGATCTGGCTCTGCTCGTTCACAGCAAATCTGAAAGCAAATACACCAGACTAGGTCACAGCCCAGGAGCTGGAGGAAATGAACCTTATACGGAAAACAGGAATAAAGTCGCCTTTCTGCACAAGTCTAGTCTCCAAATCGCATTCACTTCAGCTGGTTCACTTGCTGATGCGTCAAGACATAAGCTCCCCGGAGAGAGCAAGTCAGATTTCACACTTGGCGTGGGCACGTTTGCAAAATTTGTAAAGCTAAGAATTAGCGCAGACTGGACTTTGACATCTCAGGAGTCAGATTTATAAAAGATACTCTGAGGTTCTTTCAGCTTAACCTACATCTCCTTTTTTTCTTGTTGGGAGGCAGGAACAGATACATAACGTTACAAAACAGGCTATTGCACACTGTAGCTGATTGTTTAAGACAGTTGTAAGAAGCCCATAATTCAACTGAAATTTCATCACTTCTCACTTCAGCGAGACAACCTTAAGGAACATTATCCTTAGAGCATGAATCAACATGAGCCAGCTGACATGCATTTTGCATCCCTTACATCTTGAAAAACTCAGCTGCTGTTCTAATGCACCAAGCACAATAGGTTATTTAACCCCAAAGCAGCAGCGTGTCATGCCCTGTAAACACCAAGCAGGAACATGCTCCCAGCAAGTCCATCCAGGACAGCACTCTGTAGGCAACTTGGATGGAGACTGCCCACCTCACACACTGCTAATGGGAGTGCAAGAAGACTATCTTACAATATCAGCCAACACCAATCATTTTTTTTTTTTCTTATCTCATTCATTCGACATCACAGGCAAGACAAGAGCGAGGAAATTAAACCAAGGCTATTTCTGTGACATGATCTCACCTTGTAACACCTAGCTACTGAAGCAGGTCTTGGAAGAAATGTCTGAAAGTGTAGCTTTTAATGCTATTTTTTGGTCAAGATTTTTTGGGTAGATGATGATTCCTGCCATTGTTTTTCTTTGACTTCTACTATGCTCTGCTCCTTTCTGCATTGACACTCTTGCATTTTTCACTGGTTGGTAAGTCCGCTTAGTAAAGATGCATTATAGGTAACTTATTCTTCCCATTCCTTTTTTTTTTTTTTTTTAATAGGGGAAAAGAGTAAGGCAGACTTGTACCACACAAAGCTATAAAATTCCTTTTAATGACAACAATGTGATTAAATCCTACACAGTTCTTAGCAGCTGGACTTTCTGGTATTTCTACGAACTATGTATCTGGCACTAATCAGCAGGTGGCTGCTTCAGATATAATTATAAGTGCCGCACTTTTTTACATTATGGAATGCCAGCAAAGTTGCTGATATAACAGAATACCCATCAGCTGGGGCAACTGAAATAAAACCAGACTGATAAATAATATTCCATCAGGCACAGGGGAAGATGTAGACCTAAGTCAGCAATTTTCAACCTGAAATCTGTGGACCCTGCGTGTGTGAGGACTACTTATAAGTCAAGCGTCCTGTTGGTAGGCTGACTTTAAATGACTATAAAGCATATACAGCTCAGTTGGAGAACATCAGAGGTCCACAAACCTAAGAACATTGAAAAAGCAATCATTCAGACATTTAGGTAGAGAAAAACATAAGGCTAAAGGCCGCTTACACTGCAGCAATGTTTCCACATAAGCTATGCTCGCTAAGTAGGTGTGCACTTGCACACAAGTGAGAACACGCTGCTCCAGCACCTGAAGTCGCTGGAAATTGATTATTTAGCATCGGTCATTTAGGCTGGAGGAAAGCATCCATCTTTCTTGGAGAGAATAAAAAGAAAAATAAACCCCAAATCCGCAGCACTGCCAGGATCTAAGTTATCTGAAGAATTATTTTCTACACACCACAAGGAGCTGAGCCCAAGGAAAACAAAGTTTGGGAGCCCCAGGCAGGCCCTTTCCCCAGCCTGCCTTTA
>NW_009601096.1:0-9600 GCF_000690535.1 Cariama cristata
GACGAGTGGCATTCCTCAGGGGTCAGGATAGGGACCAGCGCTGTTTAAAATCTTTGCTGGCGACAGTGAGGTTGAGTGCACTTTCAGCATGTTTGCCAATGACACAAAGTTGTGTGGTGCAGTCGACAAGCTGGAGGGAAGGGATGTCATCCAGAGGGACACCTTGAGAGGCTTTGGGGGGGGAAGTTCAACAAGGCCCAGTGCAAGGTCCTGCATGTGGGTCAGGGCACAAGCACAAATACAGGCTGGGCAGAGAATGGATCGAGAGCAGCCCTGAGGAAAAGAACTTGGGGGTGTTGGTTGACAAGAAGCTCAGCATGATCAGGCAATGTGCGCTCACAGCCCAGAAAGTCAAATGTATCCTGGGCTGCATCCAAAGCAGTGTGACCAGCAGGTCGAGGGAGGGGATCCTGCCCCTCTACTCTGCTCTGGTGAGACCCCCCCCCCGCAGTACTGCCTTCAGCTCTGGGGTCCTCAGCATAAGAAGGACATAGACCTGTTGGAGTGAGTTCAGAGGAGGCCACGAAGATGATCAGAGGGCTGGAGCACCTCTCCTATGAGGACAGGCTGAGAGAGTTGGGGTTGTTCAGCCTGGAGAAGAGAAGACTCTATGGAGACCTTAGAGAAGCCTTCCAGTGCCTAATGGGGCCTGCAAGAAAGCTGAAGAGGGCCTTTCTACAAGGGCATACAGTGATAGGTGAAGGGGCAATGGCTCTAAACTGGAAGAGGGAAGATTTAGATTAGATATTAGGAAGAAATTCTTCACCGTGAGGGTGGCGAGGCAGTGGCAGAGGTTGCCCAGAGAAGCTGTGGCTGTCCCATCCCTGGAAGTGTTCAAGGCCAGGTTGGATAGGGCTTTGAGCAACCTGGTCTGGTGGAAGTGCCCCTGCCCAAGGCAGGGAGTTTGGAACTAGATGATCTTTAAGGTCTCTTCCAACAAAACCATTCTATGATTCTATGATCTATCCATATAGCAGTACAACAAGATATTGGCAAATCTGGAATTTTTGGAGCATTCAGTGAACTTTATAGCACGATTTCCACAGCAACAGACCTGTAACAGGACTGCTGCGATTAGAGATGATTAAATTACTTACCAATCCCATGATGGTGATACAACATAGATGTAACACCATCAAATCGGAATCCATCAAAGCGATAGTCTTCGATCCACATTCTCAAATTAGACAGAAGGAATCTCAAAACTTCCCAGCTGAAATAACATGAATATATTTTATAAGCTTTAGAAATCTAGCTATCAACTAGAGCTCCTTATACCATGTTTCCCACCTGCATATACAGCACTTGTCCTGGACATTTTACCATTTTAATGACTTCTTCCCTGTTTTTCATTAGCCTTTTCCTGAAAAGTTTCTCTTCCTTAAATCTTTGTCTTTTACTACACATAATTTTAAGATTGCAGATAGGGGTTTAGGAAAAATTATCAACTATCTATATAGACATCTAAATAGGTGTTTGAACACATACTGCATTTTAATACCCATACTTGCCACTGTACTTTGCCTCTCTAAAGATCGTTATACTCTGTGGGAAAAGATCTTACAGAAATGTAAAGAAAATTATAATAGGTAAGATTATGTCCCCAAGATTTTACATACTTACAGCAATTTCTAGGCATAATAAAACTTAAAAAGCTGTTGTGTGTGCTGTTCTTCCCTAACTCACCCCACCCTCAGTTATTTACAAATCGCACGTTATGAGTAGATTACCAAATCACCTACTGTGTTGCAAATTTACACATTTAAAGAGTAAACCAACTTATGGAAGTTGAGGAGATTGTTTTTGGAAATTCCGAACAACGGGAATGGAATGTAACACACGCACAAAGTGCAGACATGAAATTAAAAATATAAAAGAGGTTCCAAAGTGAGCGAGCACGTGGAGGCATTTGTGAACAAAATTTGTATCGAAGAACAAAACAGTTTCAGGAACAGCTTTCCTACTATTCACCACCTCCTCTCCTAGAACAGTGGTCTCAGTAGCTCCAAAAGACCCCCATATCTTGTTTCGACTGTTCACCTCCATGCCACTAGCCTCTCTGCCACTCTCAGCACAGATTGCCTCAGGCGCATCTCCTGCAAGCTATGGCTCCAAAGAGCTCACTCATCTCAGTCAGCCACCCACATGAGGTAGTAAAACTTTTTTTGCCCACGTCTTCAACACTTGTCAATGTTACGATTCTTCTCTAATCAATTTCCCAAAATAGCACAACTACAACCCCACATACTACCAAGTTTCTATTCAGAGAAGAGTGCAAGATACACTGCAGCATGCAGGGTCTCACCAGCCACCCTCCAGTGGGTGAGATGGAAGGGGTACACCTAGCTAAAAGCACAGTCAGCATCATAGTTACAATTTACCTATGCATGTAGTTGGCCAAAGGCAGTGAAGCAGACTCCTTCTACATTTCACTTTATTTAACGGATATCGGAGACAGTAGACTCATGAGGCAATTATGACACAAGGAATAAGCTCCATTTTGACAAAACACATGTCCCTGCCTTCCTTCCTCCAAAAAGCTTCTTCATATGAAGGGTGATTTAAGCCTGGAGTTAGTGGTATTACAGGAAAAGATTGGGAGGCTGTGGACACACTATAAAGCTGATAAAATCCTGATCTCACTGAGTAGCCAATTCTTATTTATTTCAATAGGATTATAATATTTCTCCTTTTCTTTGCATGCACTGCACACAGATATACACTTGTGCATATAAACACAGAAATATTACCAAATAAAAACCCCAAAATTTAGGAATTGTAAATCAATTCAATGCAAATTGTCTCAGTTCAATACCTTTTCTGGGCATGCATGACATGACAAGATTTTTTTGTTCCATCTCTATGTCCCCTCACCTTCCCCAAACCATCCAACTTACAAGATAACACTATACTAGGAAGATCTCAGGAGTTTGTACACAGAACCTTTTATATATTTGTTATTTCTCAGGTGAGATGATTTGCAATGAATGAACAATAGAGAGAAAATCCTCTGATATCAAAAGGAACTGAAAGGTATCAAAAGTTCTAAAAACTGGCAAGCTGGTCACAAAAATACAATTTTGTGCAAATGCTTGCTGCATCTTTTTCTGATCCAGCATCAAATTTGCAGAAAGCTATTTGCTGCAAGCTGAACACTGTGAGCAAAGTCAAAGCAGTAGCTGGACTGCAATAAAAATACTCTCTCACACAGAATTAAGATAATGCATGTACAAAGAGTAGATTAATTGCTACAAGCACCAGTCAGACTTAAAAGTTATTTCTCCTCATTACAGACTGCTTGATTTTAGGACCTTAAAGTTCTTAAGACAGTGAAGATGACTTGTACATTTGTAAAACATACACAGAAGTCCCAAAACAGAGAACAAATGTAATTTTTTTTTCAACATTGTTGGCACTGAAGATTGATCTTTGGAAAAAGATGGAGAACCAGCATGAAAATAAATTGTAATGACTTGTACATGAAAAAGGGACTACATATAAGAACAAGACAAATTTATTGAACCAAAAGATTAGTTAGTAAATTGATGAAATCAAAAACCTGAATAGGAGCAGCAGATGTTTTCCAACGACCTGATGGCACATAGGAGAGAAGATTGTAAATAAATAAACAAACATTAAGTCTGATTCTAGTCTAAACTTGGAAAAATTCAGTTTTAAGATAATTTCTAGGAAGGACATCAAATACTGGCAACCTTATTGACTTTTAGAGAGATAACTACACAGCTCCAAAACATGAGCCAGAATAACAGGTTTTTTTGCAACATGCAAATCACACAAACCATATAGAGGTTCACAATTTCATCCAAGTCAATTTGTTTATGGGAGCAGCAGCATTAGAAATAGAAGTTGACAGAAGTAACAAATAATTTTGCAGAATGCCACTAGAGGCCCAAACCATACTTGAAATATATCCACTATAGAAGCAATAATTCAGCAACATTTCTAAAAAGTACATTCTTATAATTTTACAAACAGATATGGAAATAGGATAGCATTCATTAAGAAATGTAATTTCTTTTGGACAAAAGCTGTACCTTAAATTATATCCTAGCATTTTCTCACATTTTTGCATACCATAGAATTGAGAACGTTCTTTCATCGCATGCATGATCTAAGAGAGGAAAATACATGCCGTATTATCATTAAGGAACAGAATGACTTACATGTTAAGAAATTTAAGTAATTCAGAATTCACTCAGACATCATTCAAAACAAAGAAGGTCTTTGCAGAAAAGTCTTGCTGGTTTTTTCCTCTCCCTTGGGGTCGACAGCTCACACATTAAAAACTGATTTCTCATTTGAAAAAGTGAGATGAGCATATCTAGCTAAATGACCTGGTTTCACAAGGTGATGAGAAAATTCAACAGCTTTCCTATACTAGGTCAGCAGAAAACCTGTGAAATTACTTTCAAGTCACACTTATTATTTACTTTTTTCCTCCTGTACTAATAAAAAAGCAAAATAATGATTCACCATAAGAATTCTAAATTGCCATTCATGATGCACACGAACTATTTAGATGCAAGTAATGCATTTAAACCAGTTAATTTTGTCACTATGGAAAAAAAAAATATCGGCTGTAGCTAAACCAGTTTGAAGCTGCAATTCTTGAACTATATTAATGTTGACATTCAGGAACTGCATTTATTATTATGTATTACAAAAAAAAAAAGAGTGGAGCTGCTGACCTTATAAGGATCTAGACTTATATGATGATTTACATGTTTTTAATTCTTAGTGTTTAATTAACTTAACACATAGTATCATTCAATTGCTAAAACAGTACTTTTCGAATTAACCCCAAACATTTCAACAGCTGACTAGCTGAAATTCCACCAAGGGATTGCTAAACATGAAGAAACTAGCACTCAGCCTTATAATGCTAATTTTCAGTGAATTTGGTACAAGTTATTTTATGAACTAAACATCCAGATTTGATACAGAGCTGTTCTTTTTTCACCGCTGTTAACCAGCACATATCCGTTTGCCTGTTATTTAGATGCACTTTGATCAGAGCGACACAAAAGGGTAACCAGTCTTATCCTACTTGGAAAACAACAACAAGAAGAATAAGCTATTTGTATTTCAACCTCCTTCATTTACATGGAGAAGTAATCCCTCGCTGTCCTCTAGGTAATATCGTTGCCAAGACCCCAAGCCATCTCTAGCCTTAAGGGACTGAGAAGTTGAAGCAGTGCAACAGGTGCCCACTTTTTAGCCAAGGGACACCAGCTTGACTCACACTGCTAGACTGCTCTCAATACCTGCACTCCTAATTATACCAAACACCATTCTGTGGGAACATACGCATCTCTATCAGTCAACAGAACATGATACAGTCACTAACAGACCAAAAGAGCTTTTGCTTGGTGATCCAAGCCGCATCATGCCTCCAAGATGAACTGTGCAGACAGCAAACAAAAAAAAATGAGCTATCCTCCTGGGGGACTTGATAATTTGTGAGAGGAAGGGGTCAGCAGCAACATGTCATCTCCCCAGTATCAATCCCAAGAAGAGACAGCAGCAGGGAATTAACATTTCTCCCCACAGTAACAACTAGAGGTACTGATGTAAAGTGTTATTTTTTCTGGACCTAGGATTTCTGAAAGTGCATTGCATGACTGTGTCCTGTAGAGATAGAAAAGAAACAAGCCATTCTATTTCAGCAATATTAAGTTTACTCACATTTCAAAGTTAAGATTTCAGCACAAAATAACTTTTAAGGAAAAAGTTTATTCTGAAAACAAGTAATACTAATTAATAGTAGTGGTACAGATATCAATAGGTGAGAATTTATAGGAGACTAAAGCTTTCAGTTTAACATACACAGAATTTTTAACATTATTTTAAAATAAACAGAAGACAACAGACAAAAATCCTAAGGACAGAGTCGTCTCTACACTCCAACACTTCCGGTCGCAGGAGAATTTAGCTGGTAAAAGTTTTCAGAATGGTTGCAATATTCTTGCAGTGTTTTCGAATTATTTGTCATAGTGCCACAGTACTTTGGATATTATTAAATAAATTAATATGCTGAAATAGATTTTTTTTTTTAACATTCCCACCATAAGCAACCAACCCAGAAGACAATCAGTCTGGTCATGACCTCTTTGATCAAGAAGTTCAAGCCATTGCACTGTGAAGGTGATCTGGTGGCCAAGAGAGAATTTGCAGGTTAAATGCCTAAGTTGTAAGGTCTCTACTTCTTGTCCATCGCAATCTTGTACACCGATTAGGCTTGAAATTAATACTTTCAATAGTAGGTCTTTGCTCACACAAAGCTTTGAAAGATGTTAGCCATTCTGCCTGGATTATAACTGCACTTCCTTAGGTAAGCTAATGGGGATAGTTCCCAATTCTAAGTCTCCCACTGCTACTGGCTCAAGACTTCCTTAACAGGGAGCTTGGATCATTAAAGAAGATTTATCTATATCTCTTTTAGCCATATGAATGATAGCCACTTCTTCCCCCTGAAGCCTCTGAACTTAAAATAAATATTAGCTTTAGATCTAGCTCCCTGAGTTTTTTTTTCTCAAATTTATCAAATATCTTAATTACTACCCCACTGTCTTCTTCCCCACTTACTGCTTACAATCAATTGCTTATCACTTTACCTCTGTTCTCTGCACTGTGATGTTTTGTTTGTTTTAAAGAGGAATGGATCCATACCATGACCTTTCTGTTTCACTTGATTAGATTATGTTTGGTTTGTTACCTGTATAGAATTCATAACGCTGACAGCAGGCGATTTATATAGTGAGATACAGCAAATATGTTGACAGTGCCAAACAAAAGACTTGTAATCTTTGGTCTGAAAAGCAGCTTTATCTTTTAAATGATATTTCAAATTAAAAAAAGCATTAAGTAATACAAGTAATGGTTCATCATAGATCTCAGAGTTTTATCTTTCCTTAAGGTCCAGTATGACATTGAAAACATTAAAAAAGTTTCAATCTCCAATTAGATAGCTTAGTCCAAAAATTTCATTGCCAACTCTCCTTACAGCTAACGAAAAGTGCTCACTTAAGAAATCCTGATTGACATTGCAAGCTCTCGGGACCCAACCATGGAACTATGAGGACTCACTACTGAAGAAGAACACACATTGGTCACTGCAAGCAGACGAAAGACACTATAATTGCTATGCAATAACAACCACAAAATTATTTGCCTGCTCAGGTTCATGCCTGAGTAAACAGTACTCCGGCATCAGCGAGGGAAGAAAGACCTACATTAAGGACACATGAAAGAATCTGAACTATAAGGAAGTAAATTAGTAAAGAAGAATGTTACACATCTGAAACCAGAAGACAAGCAAAGCTGACTACTAAAAGGCAGGCATCTGAAAGCACACTGAATCTTAACCTCACGAGGTACAGGGACAACATCCCTCTGATGCAGCACGAGATTACCTGATTTGCCAAACATTAACTCATTTGTGTTTGTCCTAGATAATCACCTTCCTACTGAATCTCAAAGAAGAGCAGAGTCTGCACTAAAACACTGCAAGTGTTCTAAACTGGTCTGAAGTACAGAGTCTACCCTGAGGCCAGACAGGGATGCAGTCCTTATTATGAAAGTCTGAAACACTAGATCAGTAATTAGGATGGGGTCTCAGTATGACCTTGTGATTGTGAAAAACTTGTACACTAAAGTTTCCTGTATTCACAGCCAATACTGTGGCCCTTGGGAATGTTTTGTTACCTGAAGAGACAATGAAAAAAAGCTAACCAGCCCTCATGAACTTAAGTAAAGACCTACATGAAGACATGTCATTCCTAATTTATCCTGTCACAACGAGGTGACAAAATGTCACATAAAGTGGATGTGATCTGTTCATAGTCCCTCTCAGTCTGTTTCTGGTCAGGTATTTTGAGTATCAATCCCAACGTGAAGTCTACCAGCTGTGAGAAGAGCAGCGGTGGCAGCAAAACCCAACACTTCTTCAGATTAATGTCTATAAAACCTTCAGATATGTAGTGACTGGCATCACTAAGCCAGACAGCGATTTCCACTGGGAAGTACAGATCCCTCTGCACAGCAATGCAAAAGGTCAGAGCTTTTTGCTTTGCTTTTGTTTTCAACAAAACAAGTGCTTAAAGCTAGTAATGGTCCCCAATACCAGTTTTCCCAGTAGGAGCTGAACTTCTGATCAACTGCTTAAGCAGCTTTCCTGACTAGAACAGTCACTATTATGCAGTTGATTCCCAGAAGAGTGAAGTTTCCAAATGACTTGAGATTAGGGTAAACAATCTGACAGCTAAGAAACTGGAAAATAAGACAGGAGAAGGTAGACTCAAACATTACCAAACAGGAGGAAGCCAGTCATGGTTTTAAGGAATTCTGTCTTTCCATATTCCAAAACAGCATTAGGTCATCTTGAACACAACAGTTTTCAGGCATGTATTTGTCACAACTACTAAATACCTCTCACTCATAGAAAGAATTATATAAAATTAAGGTGAAACACAAATGGCTGTAGGAATGAAAGACCTTTCACCACAGCCACTTGCTCTCAGCTGTTTTGAGCATTTTTACAGAAGGATACAGATCTTTGAAAAGGGTTGATACGAAAAAATTGCTTTATTTTTACAGGACATTATTCCATTAAGTTGGACTGTGTAAGAGGTAAAAATGCTAAAAATAAAACCCACTGCCTCACTGCCATGACCAGTAAGAAATAAGAGGCCGTTGAGATATTCCATTATTTAGAAATTTGTGCTGGAGAAACACTGGAATCTTGCATCTGTAAGATTAAATGAATAGCAAGCATGTAACCTGGGCACATCTAAATCCAGGAAGAAGGTTTTATTCTTAGCCACAGAAATTTAGGATTTATTTATGCCATCATAATTAGAAAGCCAATGATATTACATGATTACAAGACTATATCAAATAAGTCACTGAAAGATTAAAAGTTTCCTGTAACAGTTAAAAATAATGGATACTTTTATCAATACTTGCTGCAGAAGACATCTTTGCTTAAGCATTAACAACCTATTCCCTGAATTAAAATGAAAAAAACTCAGAAGTATTTCAGAATTTCAAGGCCAGCCTTCAGGAAAATAGTCCTTAATTACTGAAGTAGTATTATGAAAAAGTCATGAGAAGTTGAAGCAAAAGATTATTTTCAAATTTGGAAGTATTTCTTTGTGAAAGGACTTCAGATCTTCACTGAACTAAATCATACCAGTTTCTATCAGGCAACATAAAAGTTAATACTGATAAATTAATTGCATACAGGACTGCACAATTATTTCTATACTGCCCTTTTCATGGGCAAAACCCCAGTTTTGCAAAAGCCACTGATAAATACATATAAATTTATACTTTCTTATTTAAAAATTGTAATAAGCAGAACATTCGTTATTATATCATATATTTTGTGACATCCAAAAATCAAGCTGTAACTTGATATTCTAAGAATGAAAAGTGAATAAATATAAAATACTAAAATACTAAGAATTAGAAATAAAATAACCAAAATAGTTTTCCTGGTTTAATTATAGTTTAAAATATTTCACTTAACTATAACTTTTCATTTTTTCTTTTCAGAGTCAACAAGAACTGATGGGCCAA
>NW_009601097.1:0-2033 GCF_000690535.1 Cariama cristata
CTAATTTATGAACTCAGTATGGTAAATAGAGAATCTGAAATGCTTCAGGAAAGGTCTATATTTTTTGAACTTAAATTTGGTGTGTGAAATAATGAATACAGTCGTTTATATCGAGCTGAAAGTAGTGTTTCTACAGAACAGTTGCTGTGCTTGGACCGAGGCATCGTAGCAATGCACTGCAGCGCTGGTGGTGAAATACTCGATTCACTGCTCGCAAGTTTTGTGATCAAATCACTCATGGAAATTCTTGGATCTGTAAGTAGAAAGGGGAAATGGAAGTTTTCATTCTAATATGACAAGTGAGGAGCTTTGAGGTAACATAGTCATTTTTACTTGGGAAGAAGCAGCCTGTCAGATAGGTTGACAACTGATAAAATCGCTGTTGTTGTTACGTACTATTTAACATGTTGCCCCCTTCTGGCTACTGACAACTGAGAGAGCTGGGTATGGGGGGGAGTAGAATAAATTACAGAAAAGTATCTATGGGGGAAAAAAAGGAAGCTTGCATTTTTTTCACATTAGAACAACAGTTTTGGTGTCTTAAAATACGCTAATACTTTAAAAAGAGCAGCTGACTACAGGGTAAGTTTCCAGGCACGTATGAAGATCACATCTAATATCAATTAACGTAGGAGAAGCAAGATTTTGGGGATTACCAGTCTCGTTTCACATTAAAAATACTTCTTACGTGACTGACTTGTAGAGAGTTTAGTTTCTTGTGAACTTGTTGTACCTCTGGCAGACGTGGCGTGCAGGAGAAGCGTGGCCGAGGGCCTCGTAGGCGCGCGAAGGAGGAGAGGCTGGGTGCCGAGGTACGGCTGCAAGGTGTGCTCCGCGTCGGGAGAGCTGGTGTGGCTGGGCTAGGCCAATTTTTTGAAATAAAAGCTTTTACTGCTGCTTAGAGGTTGCATTTGGTAATAAGCATATTCATAGCCAGTGCTGCTCATCGATGACAACTTAAAGCTTTGCTTAGCTGTCTGTCCTAACACCCATTTCGGAATGAGTGGGAACATTCAGTGTGGTGAAGATGGCACTGTCAACAGCGGTTTACAACCTAACCTGGGGTTTGAATTAAACAGGATAAATAAATATGATGATACTTGCTTGCAAATTATTAAAAAAAAAAATAAATTCAGTGGTGTATTCTTATGGTTATGAAATTGTCTATCACTCGCGTGCCAGATAACAGAAAGACCAATGTAACTAGCAGTGCTGACAAGTAACTACGTTGACTAGTTGTTTCTAGTATGATGCTACTGAAGTATTAGCAGGTTAGCATGCTTGGTTTCATTTAATGTGTGTGGTGTTCATCAGTTGAGAAAGTGTAGCATCTGGAATTGAAAGAATTAAGTTCGGAGTAATTTCAGTAACATAACCCGTATGTGGATTACCATGGAAAACAAGTTGTAAGAACTTTGAAGGCTAACGGTGCTTTCCTGTTTAAAAAGGAACGGAGATATAAGTGATACTGTATGGGGAGAAACATGCCTAACGTGTTACCAGCGAGGGCTGTAAAGCTTAATGTTAAATCACATTGACCTCTTAAATTGACTCCTAGCCAGGGGTATATTCTCTTACTTGTTTCCAATCTGAGTCCTGCTGTTAAGTTTCAATCCAAAGATAAATTTCATACACTGGTAGGGGTGAATAAATTCTAGACGTTAGAAAATGGTGCTGTGAGGTCTATCAGCTGGCCTGCACCTTCAGGTTTGGGTTGAATGGTTTGTATTCTCCCCTCTCACTTCTTTCGTTATCGATATTTCTGAAATGAAAAATATTTTTAAGAAGTATGTGGGTTTGGTTTGGTTTGTTTTTTTTTTACAAGCAGTAGCTCTTACCAGTAGATGGAGGTAATGAGATACGTAAGTCAAACCGGCGTCGCTAGTCCTTTGGAGGTGGAATAAAAGCTAAGTGATAGGTAGCAAAAATGAGAACTGGTAGTTTGTATTTGGACTTGGAGAAGAATTTAAGAAGGCCTGTTTTTAACAGGACTGGAACTCCAAAACACTACTGCAAGCATTCCTGACGACTGT
>NW_009601097.1:2064-6979 GCF_000690535.1 Cariama cristata
GTGGATTTTCCCAGGTTTTCTCCTTTTTCTTCATGGTTTATGCAGGTAATTAGTATTTGGGGCTCTTCTAACAGTATGAGTCATGATGAGGATTGATTCTCTGACAGCAGTTTTCTAGTTTGCCTTTGGTTTTGTAACATTTCGTCCTGTTTTTTTTAAAATTATCTAGAGGAAGGAAACTAGTGTAGCTGAATCCAGGCTCTTAGGGTGCGTGTCCGAGTTGTGTGACGGTCGATCTCGTGGGACAAGACTCAGACTTGTTTACAGTATAAAATTCTCTTCTTAACTTCAGACCCTACAAATTATAACCCCCTTTCTTTGATAGTTAGACATTATTAATCAGCAGATGATAGCAATTGCGGCAGCATAGGGCTGCCATTTTCCTAAAGAGCATTAGGACAGTCTTTTTGAGTCAGTTTTGAGGATGACCCTATAAATTAAGTTTACATGTTGCAGTTCCCGTAGCTGCTTTAGATATAAAGAAATACTTGCAATCAGTTCTGTAAGTGAACAATTTAAAGTTGCATAGTTTTGTGAGGGCTTTCAAAGGGCATGGAGAGAACTTGATGTGTAACAGCTCTTTCAAGTGCTGCACTGGTGGCTTTTGGTTGAAACCCTGAGATTATTCCATGTTCACCTTAACTTGCTACTGCATAGGATGAGACTTGAGCCTCTGAATCTCTCAGCTACTCGTTTTAATTAGAAAATTACCGAGAGGTGAAGGAGTAATGGTATTAAGTGAGTATCTGTTGGAGGACTTCAGCCTCGTGCTCAGTTAATGCTTTGGAGAGAGCGAGCGAGCTGACATCCCTGCTCTCCAACTTTTAAAACTCTTTACATGAGAAGAGTTAAGGAATGTATGACTGACACTTACAGCTTACAGGCCAAGGTTAAAAAACAAAACAAAAGAGTTTAGAGAGTTCAGATAGCAAGAGAGCAATATGTTTGAACGTTCCCAGGCCATTTTTACTTAGATATGTATGAGCGTATGAGCATGAGTTCAGAGATCCTTTTTTTTTTTTGGTAAGAAAAAATGCAAGTCTAAGGAAATGTCATTTCCCTACAACTGACACAAATTTCATGGGCGTTGGCCCCAACTCTTTTTTTTTTTCCTTATATGTAAAACGAGAACTTGCCATAAATTGACTGTCGTATGGCCTTGTGGAAAGTTTCCACTGAAGATGAACTGTTTTATGGCCATTATGCACTGACTGTGGAATATATGAACTTCATATAAGCAGTTTATACCTAGAAAAAAAAAGGGTGTGCATCTGTGTTTCTCCTATCCTCCTGTTTCACAGCAGTGAAAATAATTGCAGGCTTTCTAGAAGCTTGTTTGTACAAGGCCATATGGAAAACAATGCCCCGAAAGGAGTGCTTGCTGGGACAGAAATGGCATCTGGAGTCGCTGGTTTGTGCAAGTCACTCTCACCCAGCAGGAAAAGATGTAATTCTGGCTTAAGGATACTTCTGTGTTTGTCAGGGTGTTGGTAATGCTCGTGTTCTGTGGGTATCTTGGGTTGCTGTACCAAAACTGTCTAGAACAAGTAAATAAATTGGTAGTTGAGAATGTTTTCTATGGCTTCGTTAATGGTGAAAGTAGGATTGAAATGTCCAGGGTTCAGACCTAGTGATAGCAGAGAGAGAACTTCTGAAGGAAGGAATTAAGGATGGAGTATGTAGAAGTCGCTTACATCCTGGATGTCTCAAGAAGCTTCTTGAAGTTAAAGGTTTGTGAGTTGGCACTGAGGATGCTAAATAAAACAAGCCTAAGTGGAAGAACAAGAATGCTGTTGCCATGAAAACATAACACATTCTCAAGTCTTTCATGCCAAGTTTTTCCGCTTTTAGTGTTGTATCGGCCTGCGCACACGGTAATAGAGCTTAATCCATGGAAATTTCCTAAATCACATAATTCAGGCTTGAAGTGTTAGTATGCAAGGCATGGCATAGAAATTCTGATTACAGACAAACGGATTGCTTTATTTGGTATACTCTTTTTGTGTATTGTCAATTCAGGTCTGATGTTTAGGGTAGGTAAGTTTAATGCTGATAGGAAAAAAAAAAAAAAGGTGGTCCTTGATTATGTCAAAGGGAGACCTTGAATTTGGTGTAGCTTTGGGCTGATGCTCTAATGAGTGCCATCTCGGTGCACACTTGGTGACGGTACCGGTTTCTGAGCTCGTAGTGCCAGCTCAGCTCAAGGGAGGACTTGTGTCCGACTCGCCTCATTCTAAATCGATTTCGGCTGTGGGTTTTGATGTAGTCAAAATAAACTGAACTTTTATGTTTTGTGCTTGTTCCAGCTTTTCAAACTTTCCATGAATAATATTGTCTACAGGAATTCTGTTTTTATAATACTTGTTACAGTAAATTTACAAACAGATTTAATAGATTAGAAATGCAAGGTGTGTTGGCCATTCATCTGAGACCGAATAAGCTTGGTCACAAGTTGTATTTCTCATTACCGCTAAATAATGCTGAGAAACTCAATGAAACGGTCACTTGAATTTTAAAACCATACTCTTTGATTCAAACAAGGCTAGTAGTTAACTGTAAAGATACAGCCGTGTACAGATGCAAGAGCTGAGCTCAATGGTTCCCTTCTCTTGCCTGCATGGCCGGGAGAGCTACAGGCAGGGCCTTACATGAGAACAATTGCGGCAATGTACCTTCCAAATCCGCAGATTTTATAACCTTGTGTATACAAGGATTGTTAACTGAATGTACAGGGTCCTTTCTCCTTTGTTTTGGGGGAGAAAGCTTGTAGGAGACAGCTGGTGACTGTTGTAAAAGAGGATGTAATATAAAAATCTGAAGGGAAGGGTCTTTGGCACGGTGCTTTTAGAGGAAAGCTGGTGTTTGGGGGGGGCGTTGAGGATGTAAACGGTGGGAATTAGAAGATTTGGAAGACGGCAGGCTTTAGGGAAGGCAAAAATAGGAAAGAGTTGGGTCACTAGCATTTGTCTCACGTGCACTACTAGTTTTAGATGTATTTGGCAGCAGAGCAGGGACCTAGGTGTATTTTGCGTTTGCACCAACAGATTTTAAAATGTTATTTTGCTTATGTTTACAGACTAATGTTCTTTGTGTCTGTCTGACACCTGAATGTAGTTTTGTATAATTTAGGGGAAAATAAATCTTAACACCGTAAACCTAGAGGGGAGATAGTAGAGGTCAGTACTGGTTTGTTTTCAGATGCTAACTTTATTCTCCTGTGCTCACTGCATCCAGGAGGTAACCTGAGGTGTTCTTCTCTGGGTCTATTGGGTTTCTCTTTGGCTGGTAGGTTTTCTGAAGGGCTTGTGGGCATTAGATCCTATTGCTTTTAAAAGATCCCCTGTGAGATGTCTAGTTTGGTGGTCCAAATTAACAATGTAGGATGCTTACAGATCCCTAGAGGACATGTTTCTCTTCCTTGTTGGCTTGATCATTGCCTCATGCTGTGTTATGGTTGTAAATATCTCCAAGTTGATAAGGAGTTCTGAAGAGGTACTGTAAACAGATGTTCCTCTTGGTCCACCTGCTTCGACTCCGGCGTGACCAACACACACTTCCCTTTCCTCTTCCCTCCCTGGGGCCACTCCCCCCAAAAATCTGGGTATTTCTTGTAAAGAATAAAGAGAACAAATTTAAATGTATGCACTGAATGTATTTGAAGTCTTCACGGTGTGGAGCTGTGCTTTAAAATAGGTGTTGGGAGCTCAGCTGCTGGAGAAATCTTGCACACGTACGTGATTTCTCTTCTACTTTCAGGTTTGTGCTTTAAAATAGGTGTTGGGAGCTGAACTGCTGGAGAAATCTTGCATACGTACGTGATTTCTCTTCTACTTTCAGGTTAGTGCCTTGTTTGCTAAACAAGGGAATAAGGACTTGCAGTACAATGAGGAAGAGTTCCCTGTATAGGAGCGAAGGTTTTATATTGTATTTATGAAAGCTTTTGGAAAAACAAACAGATTACAAATTGTCCGAAGGAGTATTTGCCTGCAGGTCCTAGGTTTTGATGCAAGAAATACTGTCCTGTGACTAGGGACTGGTTCTCATTTCTTTTACTTGCTGCTGTAACTTCAGACGTTTTCTTCAGTTAATTCAGATGTGTGAAAATTAACTTGTGCTATCGTAAATCAGCCTAACGAAGTGATGGAAATGAGCACTCCAGTGTTGATGTGATAATTGTTGTCCGTTTTCCATTCAGGAATGACTGTTCTATTCCTACATACTTGGATTGTTTTTTGGACTAGCGTTACAAACATTCTAACTTCTGTTACAGGAAATTAATGATTCGGTATAAACATAAGACTGGATTTGATACTAAAATGGAAGATAGCACGTTCCTGTTTGGCAGTCACCTTGATGGCTGGCATAGGCATGAAGATGCTATATGAAGACATCTCTTAACTTCAGTGATATTAACGAAATGGAAGCAGTAAACGAACCTGAATGCATGGTACGGTCCTAGAGAAACAAGTGAGATTTCACTCTTGTTTGCTTTAGTGAAACTGTGGTCAGGTAGCCCGCTTAGAGCTGCTTTCTTATGGAGGAAGAAGGAGAAGAGATAGCAGGAATCCCACTGTTGGCGTTTTGATGCTGCAGTCCATAAGCTGTCAGCGTGTGTCTCAGATGGGTAATAGATTTTCTTCTGAAATCACACTGTAGAGGATAGAAACAGGCTGAAAACAGGTAAGTGTAAAGAGAACGAGTGTATTTTGATGTCTCTGTGTCTCCCTGTGTACTGTCACTCAGATAAATGAAACGGATTACCTTGTGCTTTGGGTACAGGTGATTAAGACCAAGAATTCTATTTTCTCTCAGTGCATCAAAAGAAAAGGACGGAAAATGTGTGTATTCTCCAGCCTATTATCATTTACCTTCAGGTTGTATTGAAAACATCTGTGTACTATCACCTGTGATGGGT
>NW_009601098.1:0-6911 GCF_000690535.1 Cariama cristata
CTGTGGGAAGGAGTCATGTTGGAGAAGTCCGTGGAGGACTAGTCGTCTGCCGTGGGAGGGACCCCAGGCTGGAGCAGGGGCAGAGGGTGAGGAGTCCTCCCCCTGAGGAGGAAGGAGCAGCAGAGACAATGGGTGATGAACTGACCCCAACCCCCATTGCCTGCATTGCTCAGGGGGAGGAGGCACAGAAAACTGGAAGTGGAGTTAAACCCAGAAAGAAGGGAGGGGTGGGGGGAAGGTGGTTTTAAAATTTGGGGTTTTTCTCATTATCCTATTCTGATTTCATTAGTAATAAATTAAACCAGTTTCTCCAAGTCAAGTCTGTTCTGCCCATGACTGCAATTGGTGAGTGTTCTCTCCCTGTGCTTAACTCTACCCACGAGCATTTTGTTACATTTTCTTTCCCCTGTCCAGCTGAGGAGGTGAGTGATAGAGCAGCTTTGGTGGGCACCTGGTGTCCAGCCAGGGTCAACCCACCACATGCTTATTTCTCATAGTTTAGAATAATGAATAGTGTGGGAGAAGTAGCTCCTTGTGAAAAAGGAAAACATGGATAAATGGCATGTACTATTTGAGACCTCACTGGGCAATGCAGCCACACAGAAGGTAACTGAAAATGCATCTTCTGTGGGAGGGGGCAAGGATTCAACTAAAGTAATTTGCCACTGAATTAAAGTAAGTCAATACAAAGCTCTTTAACTTAATCAGAAGATCCAGATACCAAGGAAAACCAGTTGATCTGGAAATCCATTTCATCAGGGGGTTACTGCTTTCAAGTACGTACCAGCTCTGGCATGAGTCAAACTTGTCTTTGGTGTTGTCTTGTGAATCAAAGATGAGAATGTGATTTGTATTACTGACTCTGCTGGGCTGTCCTGTCCTGTGTGGTCAGGGCTATCTGCCGCCTGTTTAGCTGGACTGTAACAAGTGGACTCAACTTGCTGTCATTCTGGCACTGATCAAATTACTTTGTTTTTTACTGTCTTCACTACTGTCTTGCTCAGATTCGGCTTTAGGAAGCTGCTTTTGTGCTCAACTCATAGTTACTCAAGAGCGACTGGGTAGTGGTGTTCCAGTTAAGATTGGGCAAAATGTTTAGGTGGGTGTTATGATGCTATTTTGGAACCAGTGATGCAGAAATGAAATGAAAATAGGCAGTGGTTGTGTTTTAACACAATTTACTAGAATTTCATTTTTCTCATATTTATTTTGCCTCTCTAAAATTGATTTTACTTCTGCATGTGTTCATGCTTCGGTATTTATAAGTGGTATATTTTGGTCAAATATGGCAGGCTTAGCTTTTTGTTCTGAATGGTTAATTTTGAAACTCCCTATGAAAGAGCCCCAAGGTAAAATGTTTTTGATTGTTACCAGCTGCTGTGTGCTTTGTAGACTGTATATAAACCTGACATTCAATTTTGGTGGGATGATCTAATGAAGTTCTCGGATTTATTTTAGATAAAAAATGAACTCCTTTTTTGCACAGATAAGCATGGATAAATTGTCACATTCATAACCCATCTCATATTATGTCTGCCACATTTTCCACACTGCTTGAAACGGTCACTGTATGCCTGATTTATAAAGACAATATCACCTTGATGAGTACACAGTGTGTCACTTGAGCAGGATTCATGTCTGTATGGATTTCAGTGGAGAAATATTATGTGAGACTATATAGACATTGTGGCCTCTTGTTCTATCACATTGTCTGTTTTATTGGTCAGATTACCTGGGCTGTAGTGACTATGGCTTTTTTGGTGGTATTAAAAAGAAAAAAATTCTGATAGAAAAGGATATATTGGTGGTGGTGGGAAATGAGGCTAAAACCATTTCTGTTATATATTGCTATAGGTGAATTAAAAAGGGATTTGAGATCAGTAAATGAAATGCAATGATATTATCTTTAGTGTTTTTCATTCTTGAGTCTTCCTCCACACCAGAGATGGGGAAAGATAAGTGGAGCAATTCTAGGGGATCAGACCCAAAACGGTCGGATGACGGCTAAATAATAGGCCAAATCTCCCAGTTACCTACCTTAAGCATTGGCATACCTGACTACTACTGGGTGTAGGAGTGTTGTGAATGAATACTGTAGAAACAAGTCAGCTATTTGACATTTTATAGAAACAAACTGCTAGAACTGTGCCCCGTGGACTTCAGTATATGTATCTATATGTAGGCTGGCATCACCTTTGTGTGACTTCTCTGTGGCTACATCATGGTACCCAGAAAGGGTTATACTGACTGGATGCACACTTAAAACAAAGATAAAATAACTTTTTCTTGTGATCAGAATGTACATTAGTTTGTATCTATGAATTTGAAGGTGAACTGTAGCCTGGAGCTTTCATTTCTTGGGAAAGAAGCCACCTCCACTAGTGTTTAATGGATTGGGACAGGCTCTTAGTGCAGTCGCCTTAGGCCATTGCTTCCCATGCTGCTGCTCTCTCTGAATGTAATCTTAACACCTTTTGCAGCTGGTGACATTACTTGGATTTGGATATGTTGAGAGGAAATTTCCTGTATTAAGTGAAAAATAAATCTGGACAGGAATCCCAAATTGGGAGAATGACTGTGGAAAAGTTGGATTGTAAAAACCTCTTTAATTTATCATAACTTGACAGCATAATTTTAAGCTCCAGGGAAAAATGATGACGCTGCTAGAAAAGATCACTGATAGAGAGTCCTGTAAAGCTGAATGTGAAACATAGGGCCAGCACTACTGTAATAGCTGAATTTAAACAGAAGAATTCAAGTTTCGTACAAGGTATGTACATAATGGAAAGCTTTACCTCTGCTGCAGTTCTGTTTAAGTGTGTGTCTTCAGTTAAAAAAAAGAAAAGTTGGTGGCAAAAATTGCAATGGATGGCAGAATTTAAAAGAGCTTATTCATGCAACTGGGTAAAAATCACAGTGACACAAACTGCCTGGAAAATGATACTTAAAAAGGTTTGCCTACATAGGTGGTGTTACGTATGTATGCTCCTTGTTACATGCAAGTTAATGGTCCACTGAGTTGTGTGTACGCATAGGATTTCCCAAAGTGTTATTTTTAAACTAAATATTTGGAGTTCTTCATTAAACCAGACCAGAAAATATTTTTTACAAGGCTGCATGTTTCTATTAGACTAGTCATAAAGCAAACATTATTCTCTAGCATGACTCACAACTAACTGTATCAATTGCTTCATAATATGTTAACCAAATAGCTTGGTGGCAGTAAGCAAGGCTTAATTGTGTCTGTCTTCCCATTCTGTGTCAGTATGTTCTATACTGGCTTGCCCTTACTGCTCAAGTGATGCATTACACATAATGCTTTCACATACTTCAGGATTAAATTGAAGTGTGGAACAGGCGAGTGCTTGCCATTCTTGACATTTGAATCCATTGTGAGTCTAACTGCATGTTTCATTCTGGACGCCTCTATCTGCATGGATAGTTTTGAAAAATTTTGGGAAAAGTGACTTACCAGTGGTGGGTATCGGTTGTCACTGGTATAGCCAAGGTAAAATCTCACACTCTGTTTCACTTGATGCCAGTGCATTCTTAGAGCAGTATCAAGCTGGAAGCCATTAGAGGTGTTTGTTTACAGGCTCATCTGCTAGGTTCCATTGATGAAAGCCAGGAAAATTGCTGGCCCTTCTTAACCAGTAGCTGTTGTCTTGGGACAAAAATTAGTTAGGTGTGTTTTGCCATATGAAGCTTGGGACACTTCCCAAGTTATTGTTCAAGAGTGTGCAGGTGCCTGCTGAGGCTTTGAAGTCACCACAAAGAACAATGCCAACCTGAAAAGAATCCCTTGAAGCAGTGTCAGCTCAGACAGGCTGTGCTCTGCCTTGTGTCTCATGTTGTGCTCTGAAAACAAACTGCTACTTCATGCAGATGCTGCTGTTCGGATACCACTGAAACTAAAATGAACAGATCAGGCTGAGATTTGTACAGTTATATTTATCTTCAAATGCTTGGCTGGTCTATGCCCAGTTACCTGTGTGGGTAACCCCGTTGTTGGGGGTAGAAAAAGATTGTCTGTCAAATCAGTGATTTAAAGCAACTTGTGTCAATAATAAAGCAATAATAATTAAGCAAAACAACAACAACAAAGAAACCTCTTTTCAGTTTCTATCTGGTAATTCCAGATAATGTGGTACCATTTGAGTTGGCCTGACTAATTAATTTGTATTACTGTACAAAGAAACTGAGAACAACTATTTAAAAGACAATGCATATGTTTGATATTCCTTGTGTTAAATTTATGGTTTATCTTTGTGGGATTATATCTCTTTCCCCATGCATTTGTGAGTTCTTATATTAACAGAAAGAAAAAAAAATCCATGCAAATAGCATTATACATACTAAGGTATATAGTAAAATCTATGTAATTTATATGGATATATGTAAGTAGGTAATTATACATGGATTTGTGATAGGTGTGCTCTGGCTTCTACTGTCAGCAATGGTGTTACCCAAATGGGAGAAGTAGCACAAAGAAACTAAGGATTAAATTCACATACTGTGGATCCCTCTCTCTCAAAAAAAGATACTGTTTGATCATCCAAAGAGTAGACTTTCTCAGGAAGTTGTTCAAACAAGGCTGGGGGTGTGAACAGGACCACCAGAACTCAGTACCTACATTTAAAAAAACTCTTTACGTCAATCATTATGAAGATAAGCTGTAAGCCAATAGAGCAAATTGTGGCAAAAGAGGGGATCTCCTATCCTCAATCCATCTTCACTTTTGATATTGTGCAGTCTAATGTGCTCAAATATTGGTGATTATTATGGAAGAAGTGTTGGAACCCTGTCATGCAAATTCTGAAAACTTATGGACATAAGGAGTTAAGAGAACTCACTTTAATCTCTTAATTCTTTTTATTTTTAGAGGCATAAACCCCCATAAGATGACAGTACTGGTATGAGGTCAACCATAGTACATATATGGGGGGGGTGTGTGTGTGGGCTTTTATAATACAAAAACCTGCAAATGACCATCACTCAGTTTGTGCACGTTACAATTATAATTTTTAAAGCAATGTCTTAAAGGAGTTGACTTTGTTCAGATCCTCATGAACTTTATGTACAGAGCATCCCAATATTAAGTTCTTAAATTATCTCTTGGTTAAAAAATGATTGCTGTCTTTGGTTTCAGACTTTGCAAAGCCAGGTACCAAACTGCGTATTGCACTGTTCAGTATGTTTCCCTTGGCTGCCTTCGGGGCACACTGGCTGGTTAGTGTAGTTCTCACTGAGGGGGTGACAGAGCCACAGCTGGCAGCTTGGAGTGCCAGGACAGCAAAAGCTGGCTAACAAATTGGGCTTTGTTTTGATGATAGTCTTGCCTCTTAAAAAATGCTCTCTTACTGATTTATTCAGGGAACACCTACTTAAATACAAAAAATAAATTGTGTAAACTGAGTTAATGCCTTTGCCTTTTTATACTATAGGCTTTAGACTGCTTTGAGGCATAAGGTCTGAGGTTCTGATCTGTTGGTGTTTCAGTGCCTTCATACCTCAATGTCTGTGACTGCTCTAGCTGGGTCCTTACCCCTGAATTGTTACTGTGAACAGTTTACTCCTAATACACTGGTTACTGAAATCCTAAAATGGGAAATACGGATTTTAGAAGTTGTCCATATGTCAAAAGTAATGGAGAGCTGCCCCAGCTAGAATCAAGTAAAGTATCTCCAGTACTGGAAGCAACCTAAGAATGGCTTTATGAAGCTGGGAGGCAGGTCTGTTCAACCTGTGTGGGGAAGGAAGATGCTGGGGCAGTTTGACTGCTGTCAGCACCTGAACTATTTGTAATTAGTAACTCTAGGGTAGACAAAGTTTGAACACAACAGGAGTTGAGTAGAGAGGTAGGGTGGAAAAGGATTGAGACTAAAAATATTGACAAATTTTAAGGTGAGAACTAGGAGTAGAGTTCTATAAACAGTCCAGTAGTAAAAAAGTTTGCCTCTTAACTAAGATACAAACATTTTTTTAACTCTTCTTGATGTATTTACAAAATTATTTTGGCTAATGATAGCAATACAAGATGTTTACATTGGCTGACCTCTTAGCTAGGTTGTTTGTCTGAAAATAGGAATTTTTTGTACAAAATATTGAATTTCAACTTTCCATATGAAATTGCATATAAATTTCCATATGAAAAGGATAAAATACAGAAAAAAGTCAGAATGAACAACTCTGAAAAAAGTTCAGTTGTATTATCAAAAATAAGTGTCAAGATCTTATACATGGGAAAAAAAGACAAGATATTCCAAAGGGAAATGAGCAATGTGAAAACTTAACAGCATGTATTTAATTGTTGCTTTTTATTTAAACATTTTGATTAATATGAAAATATTAGTTTACTTGTCTATTGCCTTAGCTTTTTTTGTTCAAGATAGTGCATCTCTTCTGCCTTTAAAATATGTATCTCTACAGATCTGATTTTTTTCTTTGAAACCATTTCTTGCCTTGTTTCTACTAGTTAGTAGAGAGTAAGTGATGAAAGTAACAAAGCCAGATTAATGCAACTAGCCAGTATTAAGTGTTTAAGTATCTGGAAGGACACTTGTCTTCCTTGAGATAGTGTAAAACAGATGCTACTGTGTCATATACAGCTTGTCATAAACATGCAAGTAATTTATTTAGCAGTCTTTGTTTAAAGAATGCTTGTTACCCTAGACAAAACAAAACCCTGCCAAAGTCTTCATTTGCCATTAAAAATATGATTCCTCTATTGTTAGCTTTTATTGGAGTGATAAAGGTTTTTAATTAAAATGGATTTGGAGGGGGCTAGTGGTAGGAAAAGCACCAGTTTGATAAAATCAGAGGTGCGATTTTGCTGGGTGGTGTCGTGTGTGTTGTCCCCCCTGTGTCCATGTCGTGTCCCGGCCCCCCCCCCCCCACCCCCTCTCTCCTGT